>NC_068982.1:72577850-72590798 GCF_001194135.2 Octopus bimaculoides | reverse complement strand
ATATATATGTATGTATATATATATATGTATGTGTATATGTATATATGTATATATATACATATATGTAAGCATATATACGTAAATACCGTAAATCCTCGACTATAGTCCGCCCTTGAGTATGATATGCAGGGGATTTTTAGGGGGTTGTACCTCTGAAAAATCTAGACCTTGTGTATAATACGTTCCCTTTCTCTAACTTGAGTCAAGGAGGTCTATATAACATCCTTGGTTTGTAAACATATACACAGTAACGTCCTTTATTTTTATTGTATATATAACTTAATGCAAACGTGTAGCTTTTTTGTGCACTTTGTTTGCAGAAAATAAAGAAATAACAGTAATAACGTCAGTGATAAATAAATATTAAGTAAATTGCTTTTACATATTTATGACTTAGAAAATTTTGCTTAGAAAATATTTTTCATTTTTAACCTCGCAAATAGTATGCACTAGAAATTTTGACCTTTAAATTTTGGGAAAAAAGTGCGGATTATACTTGAGGATTTACGGTATATATATGTATATATGTGTATATATATATATATATATATATATATGTAAATACATATATATATGTATATGCATGTATATATGTAGATACATGTATATATGTATATACATGTATGTATATGGGCAGGGAACACTGGTGGGGTCGGGGGCGTGGGTATACTTCTTGTGGAGAAATGAGTTGATAAGGTAATTGAGGTAGTCAGAGTACTTACGATTAGACTAGTGCTTCATCATAGGTTAGCTACTGTTATCTCGGCCTATGCCCCTCAACCGGGGCTACCAGATGGGCAGAAAGACCAATTCTATGACACCCTGTTGCAAATTACCTCATTGACGATTGACAGGGACCTTCTCTTTGTGGCTGGTGATTTTAATGGACATGTCGGACAACATGCAGGGGGCTTCCATGGCGTACATGGAGGCTATGGCTTTGGTTCCCGCAATAAGGAGGGAACCAGTTTGCTGGAGTTCTGTGATGCAAATGATCTTATGGCTTGCAATATCAACTTCAGGAAACCTGCCTGTCACCTAGTCACCTACCGTTCCGGCAGACACACTAGCCAAATTGACTATATCCTTGCCAGAAAAAGGGAAAGAGGACTGCTTATAAATGCTAAAACCTTCCCAAGCAAAGAATGTACTCCTCAACTCAGATTAGTTGTTAGCGACTTCGGGATCAGGGTTAAATGGATGCCCAGAGGTAGACCAGCTTGGAGTAGAAGGGTCTGGAAGCTTAAAGATCCTGCAAATGGACAGAGATTTAGAGACGTGTTACTCGACGCCTTTGACGAAATAGAAGGGGATATAGCATCACATAATGTGAAAGACAACTGGAGGTTTCTACAGGACAACCTGCTGAGAGCCACTGACCAGATCTGTGGATGGTGCAAAGTCCCCTCTCGACCCAAAGTAACTTGGTGGTGGAACAATGTGGTTGACAGGGCTACTACTCCTGGTAATTACCTCAGTATGAATGGCCCTTGTTATAAGGTATACGGTAGTAGGTAATTTAAAAGTTAACCGTAGTTTAATGTATACAAAAACGATAAGAAAATGGAGAAATAAATAACAATGAGAAGTGGATCTTTGGTGTTATAATTAATTCAATTAAGATGAGAGTATGTTAGAGTAAGTTTACAGTTGTTTCCGTATATCAGGCTGAGGCAAATATGTATTTACATCGTTGCAATTGATAGACATCGTCAGAACAAAAAAGGCAAAGATAAACAAAAGGAGAATAGAGAGAAAGAAATTGTAAGGAAAAAACAGGAAAAATAAAATTTTCAATAATTCGATAGTCTTACATTTTAGTTATGTTCAAAGTTCAATAAGTCAGTTGTAGGATAGATTAGAAGAGAGTTTGTTGAATCTAAGGTCTCATAATTAGTTACTACTCTGACTTTCACATGTCCATTGGTTCGGCTAGTTGATCACCAGTGTAATGCAAGAGATTTATCACTATTGGTGATATCCAGTGTAGTTGTATGGATCTATGTAGCACTAATTTATAGGTTGTAAGTTAGTTCATATATTTTCAATGGAAGCCATAATATAAGGGTAAAGATAATATTTAGAATCTGTACGATATAGAGTGTAAATGGACTATGTACCAGAATAATGAATAGGTTTGAAGAGTGCATAAAAAAAACAAGATCGAAAGGGGAAATTTATTGCATGTAAAAAGTGTTGGTAGTCTAGCTCTTGACTTAAATTGAATTATAGGAAAATAGTAAGCTAGCGTAGTATGTAGAATAAGTATAAAGTTCAGTAATTAATTTATAATGTGGGTTGGAGTTGAGTAAGCTAATTGGTATGTAGAAAGGTTAAAGGGGGGTAATATGAGGCTAAGTAGGTTTGCTAATAACATTTAAAATAGGAGATAGCAGATTATAAAGGATAAAGTGGGTTTATTGATTACTTTGAGAATACGAATCGGGCTTTATGCACAAAAAATTTTATTTTCATGTCTCCTATTAAGTAGAAGTGATTTGGCCATTAAAATAAATAGTTCTTCATTTATACAGAGTTCACAGCACTTATTGTTAATGATATACAAGGAAGTTTTGGCTAGGATACGCCATTCTAAACTATAGTTGATATTTTTGTCTGAAACTAAATTGGTGGGGATTGTATCTAAGTATCATTTCGTTTTTAGATGCTCCTATATAAGATTTCTTATGGTTATTTGCGAGTACATCGCATTGGTATTTATATTATATTTTTAATTTTACAAATATTGGAGAATTGACACTTATTTTTATTTCTGCAGCCACATAAGTTATTAAGTTTATCAGTGCATATGTCGTGTTGAGGGGGGTTATTATTTATCAGGTCGTCCGTGTTATTTGAGGGTGAGTTATTAGAGATGACATTTATTATATCTGTCGATTGGTTGTTATGTTTTATGTTGTTATTTTTCCTAGTTTCATAAAAGGCCTCTAGCTTATTATTGTTGATCAAGGCTATGATAGTAGCCAGGTTACTAGTTAAGCTATGGCCTACTCTAATTTTATTCTTAAAGATTTCTGAGTATTATTTAAGTTCAAGTGCTTATCTATATGTCACATTGTGGAATGAACTATGTTTGTTTTAAACTGCATCGTGAAAGAGATTATTAACCAGATCTTATCGCTATTTTGTTTACTATTAATATTCTTATTTTTGGTGTAGAAACTGTCCTCAGTATTCTTGTAGAGTGTAAAGTTATGGTTATGATTATTATATTTCTATCTATATAATTATTTTTTATTATTATTACTATCAATTTTATTGAGTTTATTTCTGTACAGTTTATTTAATTTATTTAATTTGGTGTTATCATTCTTAACGGGGTTATATTGGTTCTTTGGGGTGCATTATTTTTATTCTTGTTAATATTTAAATTTTTATTATTAGTCATATTAGTATTCTTAATATTATTAATTTTCACATTGTTGGTATTACTTTTGTTATCATTTTTAATGTTGTTAGTTATCTTAGTTTGAATCTTATCATTATTCCTACTGTTTTTTTTTTTTGTGTTATTATTACTGTTAATCTTATTAATGTTGTTCATATTGTCCTTGTGGTTGTTAGTGTCATTTGGAGTGTAGTTACTGTTATGATAATTGTCTTGGGCATTTATGTTATTCCAGTTATTTCTATAGTGTTCTAAGTCTAGGTATTTAATTTTTTGCTTATAACCTGCTTTTTCTAATGCACTATTGTAGAATTCCTTATACTTATTAAAGATATCTTGGATGAAAGAGAGATGTGAAATTCTTTTGCTGATGCTTTGTACCAGTCCTTTTTAATAAAATTTTGATGATTACTTGATGCATCTATATATTTAAGGTTTGTATTTGGTTTTATGTAGGGTTTGTGTAGTCCTATGGCTAGGTTGCTGTTAGCATCTAAGTAGTTTATAGAATTATATTCCTTTACTATAGTAATAGTTAGGCCAAATCGTTTAAAAAACTTATATAATTTTTTCTTAATCAGTTCTAATCTCTTATTTGAGGCATTTTTTAGTATAAATAGTGCATCATTCCTGTATAGCCCACTCCTGATTTCTGGAAATTCTTCCTGCAAGTATGATAATAAATAAATACCTTCTAAGTTATCTGTGCTGAATCTGGGGCTCCCATGGTGATATCAAAGTTATTAGGGGAGTCTTTCCTTACCCATAGTTTGTTGTCAAAATTCCTGGTGATGCACTGTGTCATTGAACAAGACACTTTATTTCACATTGCTCCATTTCCCTCAGCTGGCAAAAATGAGTAGTACCTGTATTTCAAAGGGCTGGCTTTGTCATGCTGAATCTTCCCAAGAACCATGTTAAAGGTACACATGTCTGTGGAGTGCTCAGCCACTTGCATGTTAATTTCACGAGCAAGCTGTTTCGTTGATCATGTCAGTTGGGACCTCGTCACTGTAACCAACAGAGTGCTCCTATATATATATATATGTGTGTGTGTATATATATATATATATATATGTGTGTGTATATATATATATATATATATATATATATGCATATATCTGTATATATATGTATATATATACTTTTGCATGTATATATGTTTTCTGTTTATATATATACACACACACACACACACACACACACACACACACACACACACACACACACATATATATATATATATATTGGCATCCTTTTTGTCTCAGGAGACAATGGAGTTGCGCATAAAATAATCTAGTTCAGTTTTTACATTTCATGTCATAATATATCTGCTGTGGCTGTGGAGTTCTATCCTGAACAAACACTCCCTCTGGCAGGTGCTGCAAATATAGCAAAGACTTTGCCTGGATGGTTGTAATGTCATAGTTTCTTGTTGACCTCTTTTCTTGTCTTTCCATTTCTCCTCTCTCCCTCTGTCACTCCTTTGTGTCCTTTCTTCTATGGTGCGTCACCAATCTCCATGATTGCTGGCAACCACTTCCTAGTTGCTAATATTGATGTTGCAGGCCTTCGTATCCCTTTTGCAAACATCCTTGTATCGTAAGGACAGTCTTCCCACAGATCTAGTGCCCCTAGCAAGCTCTCCGTATAGTATGTCCTTGGGGATTCTACCATCTTCCATACAACTAACATGTCCAAGCCATCTCATAGGTCTTTGTATGAGGAGTGCAAACATGCTTGGTATTCCTGCTTGCTTGAAGACATCTTTGTTGGGGACACGATTCTGCCATTTGATGCCAAGGATTTTCCGGAGGCAGCGCAGGTGAAAGATATTTAGGCAACACTCTTGGCATGTATATGGTGTCCAGGTCTCACTACCATACAGTAGAGTGCTAAGTACACGTGCCTGGTAAATTTTCATTTTTGTGGTCTTGGTCAGCTTATTGTTGTCCCATGCCTGTTTGGAGATTTGGGCCATCACAGCAGCTGCTTGCCAATGCGTATATTGAGCTCGGCGTCAAGGGATAGGTTGTAGGTGACGTTAGAGCCAAGATAGGTAAACTTCTCCACCTCCTGTAGTCTGTGGTCTCCAATATGTATGTTTGGGATGTCCGATGTAGCCTGACCCATAATATTGGTCTTCTTGAGGCTGCTATATATATATATATATATATATATATGTAGGTGCAGACATGTCTGTATGGTAAGAAATTTGCTTCCCGACCACATGGATCTGGGTTCAGTCCTATTGTGTGGCATCTTGGACAAGTGTATTCTACTATAGCCTCAGGCCAATCAAAGCCTTGTGAGTGGATTTGGTAGATGGAAACTGAAAGAAGCCTGTCATGTATATATATATTTGTGTGTGTGTGTGTGTGTCTCTGTATCTGTGTTTGTCGCCCCCCCCCCAATCACTGCTTCACAACTGGTGTTGGTGAGCTTACATCCCTGTAACTTAGCAGTTTGACAAAAGAGACCGATAGAATAAGTACTAGGCTTTAAAAAAGTAAGCCCTGGAGTCGATTTGTTCAACTAAAACCCTCGAGACAGTGCTCTAGCATGGCCACTGTCAAATGACTGAAAGAAATAAAAGAATATATATTTTTGTGTGTATATATATATATATATTTAAATGTGAATCTCTTTGCATATATGTGTTTGTGATTTTATCACTATCAACACCTGCATGCATGCACACATGCTCACACATATGCACATGCACGCAAAGACATGAAGTGAACTCAAATGAGTTTGTTTCTGCATGCACACCATTACTCATGCATGCAAAAATGTGCATCAGACTATGAAGGCATGCAAAGATCCTTGTATCATTGTCTATATGCATGGCAACAGTCAGCATACATAATTCCTTTTTAGCCCAGGGCTGCAGGAAAACAGGAAATGGGTAAAAATACCCTGACATTAGAAACAATGTCACTCCCCACCAACATCTTTTCTAAAACTAGACATACTACAGTTATGAGCTGGCAGAATCGGTAGAGCGTTGAAATACATTGTTGAATTTTGATGGTAGTCATTCTATTCATTCTCACCATCATCATCATCTATCTGTTTTTTATGCTGGCATGGTTTGACAGAATTTCTCAAGCTGCAGGGCTGCATTGGGTTCCAGTAATATATATATATATATATATATATATAAATAAAAATAAAATGAACTTACTTTTTGTATACAGTTCTCTGGTACACTACAACGCATCAGGAAAAGTAACCAAAACTGCATCAACAGTACAGAGAATATACACAGGAAGTGAGCAGTGAAAAAAGTCTTTAACAAAAAAATGAAAGAAACCAGGGTGGGGAGCATTGGGTATACTGTTGCTGAATTTCAGGAAGCATAGAAGTTTTGAAGGATATAGTATCTCAGCAGCTGACAACTGATGCAGGTAGTTTACTCCAGGTTTCAGCAATTCTGAGTGTGTAAAAATGTGTCTGAAAGTTATGGGTACTGTGTTGTTTTTGGTTTTGTGAGCATATCCACAAGTGAAGTGGAGGCGCAACGGCCCAGTGGTTAGGGTAGCGGACTCGCGGTCATAGAATCGCGGTTTCGATTCCCAGACTGGGCGTTGTGAGTGTTTATTGAGCGAAAACACCTAAAGCTCCTCAAGGCTCCGGCAGAGGATGGTGGCGAACCCTGCTGTACTCTTTCATCACAACTTTCTCTCACTCTTTCTTCCTGTTTCTGTTGTACCTGTATTTCAAAGGGTCAGCCTTGTCACACTGTGTCACGCTGAATATCCCTGAGAACTACGTTAAGGGTACACTTGTCTGTGGAGTGCTCAGCCACTTGCACGTTAATTTCACGAGCAGGTTGTTCCGTTGATCAGATCAACTGGAACCCTCGACGTCGTAAGCGACGGAGTGCCAACAATCCACAAGTGTTAGACTTATGGGAATTCAAAAAGGTGTCCATGGTTGTTGTTGGAAAGATGGTAGATAATCTTGTAGGTGTCTAACAAGTTAGTTGCCAGACATTGGAGCTTTGTGTCCATGCCCAGGGAAGCAAGATGTTCAGAGTATGGTAGATGCCTGACGGCAGGTATTCATCCGGTTGCACATTTCTGAACAGTTTCCAGGAGATTGGTATGACAAGCAAAATGGGGGTTCCAGACTGTCGAGGCAAACCCTAAGTGTGGATGTACCATAGTCATATGTAGCATTAATCAGATAGCTGGAGAATGGCTGACAAAGGTCTTACTGAGTAAAACCAGCTTTGGCATAGTT
Source organism: Octopus bimaculoides (assembly GCF_001194135.2). Classification (NCBI taxonomy): domain Eukaryota; kingdom Metazoa; phylum Mollusca; class Cephalopoda; order Octopoda; family Octopodidae; genus Octopus; species Octopus bimaculoides. The sequence goes on along the minus strand of NC_068982.1, from coordinate 72,583,141 downwards.
TCTATAGTTGTATATTCGTCTCAGTGACAACCACTTTACAGTATGTACTAGATACTTTTTTCATTCCACTGACATTAGTGAGGTTGCCAAATAACTTGCAAGCTTGCAAGACAGGAAAAGAACATGAAAAGGAAAAAGTCCCTTGACAAAATAAGGGGAGTATTTAAGAGGAGGCATGTAGCTTTATGCGAGGTGTCGGGAAAGTTAAAGTATGATAATGGGACAAGCACAGGAATCTTGCTATTGAGGAGATACATGGCTACCCTGCATTATATAAGGTTAATGGATGGGTGCTGAAGATGATAGTGTAGGGGTTCCAGAGCAAATCCTGAAGGAGCATGGAGGTGTACAGGTATGGTTGTGAGATAAGAAGCTTGCTTCCTAACCACATGGTTCTGGGTTCAATCTCACTGCATGGTATCCTGGGTAAATATCTTCTACTATAGCCTTGGGCCAACCAAAGCCTTGTGAATAGTAGATGGAAACTGAAAGAAGTCAATTGTGTGTGTGTATATATATATATGTGTGTGTGTGTGTGTGTGCGCGTGTGTGTATGTTTCTTTGTGTATGTATTTATGCCCCACCACTACTAGACAACTGGTGTTGGTATGTTTATATCCCCATAACTTAGTGGTTTGGCCAAAAAGAATGATAGAATAAGTACCAGGCTTAACAAAGAAACAAAATGAATTACTGGAGTCTATTCATTTGGCTGAAAATTCAAGATGTTGCCCCAACTGAAACAAGTAAAAGATAAAAGATTAATATACTTTGCTACAACGAATTTTCTTTTAACAGCTATCAAACTAAATTCAATATGCAACTTAGATTATCTCCATGCCAACATAGGAGTTCATTAAATGATGATGGTGATGTCTCTAAGACGAGTAGAATCATCTATATTGCTACAAGCCATTATCTCAAGTAAAAATCAGTAATTGTTAATCCAGGAACCATATTCTGTTACCTATCCTGCTTTGCTAAGAACTCTGGTAAAAGATTTCTTCAAAGTAGGATGCTTTAACCCCTTCTCTACCATATTTCTGAAATATATTGCCTTTGTTTCACTTAATTTTTAAAGGAATGAAAAATTTAGTATCAGGTCATTAAGAATGAAATGTCCGATTTTGAATTGAAAGCTTATTTTACTTTATCCCAACAAAAAGCAATGCAGTTAATCAAGGTATGCACCTAAATTATCAACACAATTTTGCCATTTTATCGGTAGCTTATTTATGCTGGCAGCAAAGAATTCTGGAGAGCAAGAGGTGATGAAATCACGAAAGGCTGTTTTTGTGTCTTCTTCAGATTTGAAGTTTTTTCCTTGCAAAAGGTTGTCTAATGCCTGGAAAACATGATAGTCAGTTGGTGCAAGGTCTGGTGAATATGGTAGAAGACAGAGTACTTCCAAGTTCAATTCCTGTAACTTTAGTAGCGTTCTTTGTGCAACATGTGGTCGAGCACTGACTTGCAAGAGAATTGGCCTGTCTCTTTTGACCAATCTCGGTTGTTTAATTGCAAGGCCACTCATCATTTCATCCACTTGGTTGATGTATACATCCACTGGAATTGACTTACCAGGTCACATGAAGCTATAGTGCTGGACCAGCATTAGCTTTTTTTGGTGAATATTCTTTTTGGGATTGTGTTTTGGCACTTCGTCTCTATCCAACCACTTGCTATTGTTGAAAAGAATCCATTTGTCATTATGCATAACAATACAATGCAAAAATGGTATGCTTTTATACCATGACAGCAAAGAACAGCAAGTTTCAAGATGACATGTCATTTGATGCTCGTTCAGTTCATGTGATACCCACTTGTCCAGCTTCTTTACCTTGCCAATTTGTTCCAGATGGTCTAATACAGTTTTAATCAAAACATCAAACCTTGCTGCTAACTCATACATAGTTTGAGATGTATCCACTTTCACTACAGTTTCCAGCTCATCATTATCCACCTTGGTCTCGGATCTACCACGGGGCTGATTTTCAAGAGTAAAATCACCAGACTGGACCTTCTCAAACCATCGACGTACACTGCATTCATTCGCCACATCTTCACCAAACACCTCATTGACGTTTTGAGATGTCTGGGATGCATTGGTTCCACAACAGAACTCATATTCATAAACAACACAAGTTTTTGATCTATGCATGGGTTCACGAAAATTGATTTACAAGAGAAAGCTCACAATGTAATCAGACGCCATGAATTGCATTTCAAAAACTGATGATGTAACTCTTCAATATTGTCAGACAATGAATTGTCAGAATAAAACATTAGAGTTAATGACTGTCAAACTTGGTGCATGAGAAAATTGGACATTTCATTCTTGGTTGGCACTCCGTCGGTTACGACAACGAGGGTTCTAGTTGATCCGATCAGCGGAACAACCTGCTCGTGAAATTAACGTGCAAGTGGCTGAGCACTCCACAGATATGTGTACCCTTAACGTAGTTCTCGGGGATATTCAGCATGACACAGTGTGACAAGGCTGACCCTTTGAATTACAGGCACAACAGAAACAGGATGAAAGAGTGAGAGAAAGTTGTGGTGGAAGAGTACAGCAGGGTTCGCCACCATCCCCTACTGGAGCCTCATGGAACTTGAGGTGTTTTTGTTCAATAAACACTCACAATGCCCGGTCTGGGAATCGAAAACGCGATCCTACGACCGCGAATCCGCTGCCCTAACCACTGGGCCATTGCGCCTCCACACATTTCATTCTTAATGACCTGATAAATAATGTAGAATTATTTGGAACATGAAATTTTGATGTAAGGTTTTAATTTAGATAACCTTAAAACAAGATGTTTGTAGCATTCACCCATTAGCATTTAAACCAGCCATATCCAGCCCAAATATTTTACCTGTTTTATGTTTAAATGAGCCATATTTGACCTCTCACGCCTATCCTATAATGTCATTCTAAAAATAAACTATCTCATCATCGAAATTCGAAGCTATGAGATAATGCACGATTGATTCAAAACAATGTGAATAAGCAAGTATTACATTTCATAGAGTGATCTGAATGCTAAAGAGTTAAGCTAGAAGTAGCTTCAGGTAGATTGGAATCAAAAGGGTTAAACATATAAATATATTTTAGTATGCTAAATATTTTAGTTGCTATACTATAATATCAATGAGCAAGTTTGAAAAGAATGTTGCCAAATATTTTCTCTAATATATTGATTTGCTCATTTCTCATCTCCTAACATTGTTTTAGTAAACATGTTTCGAATTTGATATTTGCATTGATTGAAAATAACTACAGTACCATGTAATTTGATAGCCATTTTAAAACTAATGGATATCACACTCCCATACGTATATTTACACACAAGTATGCAACACTGAGTTCAAAACAATAATATTCAATATACAGTAAATTTGCTTTTTTTTTTTATCATATGTTTATTTGTCTGTTTTAGTTTATTTGAATTATCAGAAAACCTAAGTAGAACTTTCTAAGGTTTGTAAACTGCAAGGTTTCCTTCTTTGCAGAATCCTTACAAAACTCTGTTCAATTAATTCTGCAATAAAGGTTATACTGATATTTTAAGTGCTGCAACTATGTAGAAACATTCATTACACATACAGGTTCTGTATTCAGTTTACATATTTGCTTAGTAATTTTGTATAGTAAGAGAACCTAATCATTGATATATAGTAGAGACAACTAAGAGGTTATACATACTGGCATGGCTATGTGGTTAAAAAGCCATCTGCTCTTGGGTTCAGTCCCGCTATGTGACACCTTGGCAAGTGTCTTCTACTATAGCGTCAGGCTGACTAAAGCCTAGTGAATGGAATTCATAGAGGAAAACTGAATGTATGTGATGGTTGTCAATAAGCATCACTGATATTGTGTGTTTCCAGTCTTCTATGAAAATTTGTTTAGCCATTAGAAATGTTTACCTTACTCGAAAACAGTTGAGTGTTGGCAACAAGAAGAGCATCTGGTCATAGAAAATCTGCTTCAACAAATTCTGTCTGACCCATGCAAGCTTGGAAAAGTGAACACTAAATGAAAATAACATATTTTCTGTATACAATGATGAATGCATATATGCTTAACTAAAATAAAAAGAAGCAGAAACTAGATAATATTATCGAAAAAGTGATAATATTATTATCAACACAATGCTAATAACCATGTGTAAGCAGATATCAATACAAGCAGAGTTGGGGATAGGTCAGCTGGAACAGGAGTCCTTACTGTGGGGTTTGTAGAGAGCCCAGGAGAAGGGAGATTATTAGCACCTTTAGAGTTAAAATATCAATGGAAGAGAGAGTGAGAGAAAGAGAGGCAGACACAAAGGGGAAGAGGGAGACATTGAAGCAAAAAGAGTGAGGGAGAGAAGTAGAGTGGGTAGGGGGAGGAAGATATACAGGCATAGAGTGAGTGAGAGAGAGGCAGACAGATTGGAAAAGAGAGACAGACAGAGAGACAGTCTGGGAGAGGGAAACATGCAAGAAAAGAGAAAGGGGGTGAGGTGCCGGCTGACACAGACTGGAAGAGAGAAGCAGACACAGACTAGAAGAGAGAAGCAGACTCAAAGGGAACGAGGGAGACATCCAAGCAGACACAGAGAGAGAAAGATAGACATTCCAGCAAAGAGGGAGAGAGAGAGAGAGGTGGGGAGGAAAACATCCAGACAGAGAGAGGAAGGCAGACACAGGGTGAAAGAGAGAGACATCTAAGTTGACAGAGAGGGAGTGAAAGAGAGAAAGAGAACAGACAGGGATGGTGGTATGGTTGGTCGGAGATGGGGGGAGAGTTAAGAGAGCAGATTATGATTATAAATAAGACAGTTATCATGCAACATGTTAGTAATTGAAATTGCATTTGTGGGAGAGAGTGGGGAGAGGCGAGATTGGTGGGAAGGGGTGGTGAAAAGCTGGGATGATATTGTGTGAAGTAGACTGACTGAAAAACAGACACATAGACGCTGCTACCACGACAACAATAACATCATCAACATCAGCATCGATAGCAATAAGCAATGGATTAGATTAAAAGAAAACAATGACTGCATCACCACCAAAAAAAAAAGTAAGAAAAAGAAAAAATATCAAAGTTTAAAAAAACTTCACACATACGTACATGCACATAGACAGAAATGCACTATATGCAAGCATGTACACACATTTACAGACATTCACTACATGTGCGTATGCACACCCACACATCTTTCATCTTTTTTTCTACTTGTTTCAGTCATTGGACTGCAGCCATACTAGAGCACCACCTGAAAGTGTTTTAGTCAAACAGATTGGCTTGA
>NC_068982.1:72575855-72577673 GCF_001194135.2 Octopus bimaculoides | reverse complement strand
ACTTATTTTACCAATCTCTTTTGCCAAACTACTAGTTTGTGGCGGTGGGGGGAGATAAACAAACCAACACTGGTTATCAAGTGGTATGGAGAGTCGGGAGGGGTGATAAAGACATGCTCACACACACACACATACATACATACATATTTCAGCAGTGTATTTGCCTGGCAGGTGATTCGAAGCCATTACAGTCTGAAAGACACATGTTAGCCATTCATAGACACACAAAGACTGTTAACATCACTTAACCCCTGAGCATTCAGATTACTTTGTCACATGTATGAGAAGGTGCTGAAAAGTTCCTCACTTTAGGGTATCATGAAAGGCCTGGCTGGAGGATGTCCAACTTTCCAACTTCTTTTACAGGGCTTAGAAAAACTGAAGGACCACTGCAATTAGTGTGTGTATCTGAAAGGGAAATATGTTGAATAAAAGCATAATTAATTGATCTTCCTGTATTTTCTTTTACCCAAAGCCAGGAACCTTTCAGCACCTTCTCATAATGCTTATTTATTTACATTGTTTTGAATTAATCATGCATTGTCTTGTAACTTTGAGATTTCAATGATGTCGTTATATATTTTTTGAATGGCATTGTAGAGTAGGTGCGAGAGGTTGGATCTGGCCAGTTTGAACATAAAACAGATAGAATATTTGGGCTGGATATGGCTGGTTTAAATGCTAAAGGGTTACACATCTGTTTGGAATTAAACTTTTTCTTACACTTGGTCACTGACACAGCTCCATCACAGTGACCGAATCACAGTTTGTGCAATGAAAATTTTTATCCCAAATAATAAATGTTTAAGTCAAACTGTGTGAAAGTACAAGGCTCAGTCACTAGAGCATTGGGCTTACAACCATGAGGTTGTGAATTCAATTCTCAGACTGGGTTGTGTGTTGTGTTCTCGAGCAAGACACTTTATTTCATGTCGCTCCAGTTCACTCAACTGTAGAAATGGGTTGCGATGGATATCATCAGTGGCTTGGAGAGGGGAAGCTGACATGCATAGCTGACTGCTGGTCTTCCATAAACAACCTTGCCCAGACTTGTGCTTAGGAGGGGAACTTTCCAAGTGCAATCTCATGGTCATTCATAACCAACAGAGTCTTTAACCATTTTTTAAGTCAAACTGTCTTTGTGTGTTTTTGAATGGCTAATATGTGTATTCTATGCTGCAATTGCTTCCTCTATAAACTGTGAAATTTTAATTTACAAATTTAGCTCATTCCCAAAGGCCATTCATCATCCGAAATGTTTGTAAACCAAAACTATTTTCCCCATAGGAAATTTGAGAGACAGAAGGCTCAGAAAATTCAAGCAGAGATATGCACTGAGTGAAAGCTAGACAGCAACTGATGCTCTCCCACTGATACTCTCAACTTGTCACCAACTGTTGGTGCAGGCTTGTGTATTCATCACCCAAGACATTTTATGTTCGAAAAATTGTTCATAAACCAGTTTATTCATGAGAGGCATTTGTAAACTGAAGTTCCACTGTACATGTGTGTGTGTGAAGATGCAAATTACTACATAAACATTTATATGCAAGCATGCACAGATGCATACACACCCAAAACAATGAAATACCCTGCCCCAAACCCAAAGATTTTTTGATGCCAAAGACCTGAGAGGACAGATTTGGTACAAGGATACAAAGCATTTGGAACAGTTTATATGTGTGTGTGTTTGTGTGTGTATGTACATATATGTATACATATATACATTTATGTATATATATATATATATATATATATATATATATATATATATATATATATATATATATATATATATATATATATATATATATATAT
>NC_068982.1:72570478-72575468 GCF_001194135.2 Octopus bimaculoides | reverse complement strand
TATATATATATATATATATATATGTATGTATAAATGGAGAAATAAGTAGGTAAAAGAAAAAAATATCCAAGCTCTAGGGAAGAGTGGAAAAGGTGGTGATGGTAGTGTTTGGCGGTAGTGTTGTTGTTGTTTTATTGAAATTGTTTAGTCTACTAAACCATTTTTAAATAGGTTTTTGTTTTTCAAATTGTTTTCTTTTGAAACAAATTTCACAGAAAATGATAAAAATAATAAAGAATTGCTAGCTCACTTTCTTATAAACTCTCAAAGATAAATAAATGAATAAATAAATAAAATAGACTAAAAAGACAATGCCATTAAAATTAGAGGTCAAATAATTATCCCTATGATACCACTTCCCCACCCTAAGTAGCCATTTTCCTGCTCCTAGTTGTTGAGCTCCAGCTCAGGACTATATTTCATGAAGCTTATTTAACTATTATGTAATTATTAAAAGTCATATATAAGGAGACAAACAGGCTGAATTGTTAGTATGTTGGACAAAACGCTTTGCAGTATCTCTTCCAACTCTTTAGATTAATATATAAATGTATTAATATGCGAGTCTCTTCTTCCCAACTATTTCCAGCCATCTTTATGTGATGTGGGGTAGCAATGTATCTTCACTATAGAAAGACACCCATGCTTGTCTCTCTAACATACTTTAGCAACAGCCCCAACACTGTTGTAACTGTAACTGTGGTTGTTATTTGGGCCTTGAGTACTCAACTAATAAAATATGACCCACCAGATTCCAGTGAAGAAGGAAGAGAACTAATTTTACTTGCATAAGAATTATATTATAATAATCAGCAAGTGTCTGTTAGACGACAGACCCATGTGAAAATGCACGCAATGGAAGAGAGACTAACTTTTCAGGTACTCGCCAGGTTGGACTTGATATTCACATGCCAAAATAAGTATTGGTCGTCTTATCCCTAATATGTTCCCCATCAACAAAAATTTTAATTCCACTGTCGTAGGACTTTTTATGCAGATCTAAAATGATCCTGTTTGACTTCTGGCACACTTGAGTAGAATTTCATTGAGCTTGATTTGGGATCATTCTTTTGCATATATTCTTGAGATAAAGGTAAATTGAATTCTTCATGCAGAATGTTCAGGGGTATCTTGCTTCTTCAATCTTAATTACTTGGAATTATTTCTCTATTTCTTTATTGACTGATATGTCTTGTCCAGATTTGATTATGCACTTGAATTTCATAAATTACTTTTCCACATCACTTTTTAACTTTACCTGGAGACCGCACTAAACTTTCCTTTTTAAATTGCCATACCCATATTGGCTGTCTCGGATGGAACTGCCTCATGTACCTCTTGTACTGGTGGTTTAAATTTTATTTTACTTCCTTTCTACAATTGTGTGACAAAATATTCTCCATAATTATTCTAATTTTTCTCCTAAGCATAAGTTCTTCAGGTGATTTCTATTCAAGAGCTGTTGGGTTAGGAGCACTTCAATAACCAGTAAAAACCTTGGTATTGCTTCTGTGGTGTTTTCCTCTTTTGAGTTAAAAAGTGCCCTTTTAAAAGTATCAACAAATCTCTCTGTCAGTTCATTAGACTGAGGATGGCAGGAAGGTGCAAAAATGTGTCTTGTGGCATTGACTTTGCAAAATTGACTAAAACTTGACAATGTATACTGAGGTCTGTAGTCTGATACCAAGCTCTTCTGGTAGAGCAAATTGACTGAATACTTGCTTTAGCTTGTGAATGTGGATGAAGTTGAAATCTCATTATTCATGAAAATTTTAGACCACTTTGAAGAAGCATCAACTAGTAATAATAAATATTTACCATTTGTAGGGCCTGCAAAATCAATGTGAACTCTGAACCATGATTTTTCTTATACTGGCCATGGTTACCAATCAGACCTTCCTGGGCATTTTGCAACACCCCAATAAATCTTTGAAAACAAATGAATATTTTTACTTCTGTAAATGAGTAAAAGCATCAGATTGATGAAATTTGAATGTACGCAAATAGGGTTCACTGGTTTACTACATAAGTCCTGTTCAGTAGTCCAATCCAAAGCATATAAATCTAAGGCTTGTCAATTTGTTAGATAACAAGTTCTATTAAAAAAGATTGAATCAAACTGTACTTCACACTTCATCATACCAGTAAGTTTTAACCCTTTGGAGATGGAGCCTCATTTTGAGTTTCAGTGCCAAGAAGATGGATCCCTTTTCACAAACCTACAGAAGGCATGCACTTATTCCCTGCCCCCCAAATTAAAAATTAGGTAATTACTTTACATATATATATATAATGCAGGATATAACAGTGGTGACAGGATTCATAGCTCACACAGCTGCTGATGTGTAGTAGCGGGGCATAACAGTGGTGACGAGGATACCTCCCACTGTGTGACGGCGTTGTTATACCAATGGTAATGAGGTTATGAACCCTCGTAGGAGTGTCGAAATGGAAGACCTACATTCAAGAACAATGAAAGAAAGTTTGAAGGATTCGAACTCTAACACAATTAAACTTCACACAGTGAAAAGTAATATAAAACTATATATATTTTTATATATATATAAAACTATATATATTCTTGTTGGAGATTGAATGAACTAATACAGTCTTCTTTGTCATTTGACTTTTCAGCCGATAGATCAGCCCTGTCATCTTCTATGGATTAAATTATTATCTGGTGCATTCTTAGCAATGTGTTCTATCTCAACCATCTGTGGGCAACCAAGTTGCCTCCCAGTCTTGTGAGAAATCAACATGATGCACTGTAATTTAACTGGAGTATCATTTATGACTGAAACAATTAAATATATTTTTTGTGTATATTTATTTTTTTTTAATTCACTTTAAAACTGGTATTTTTGACATGCTACACCTGTAAAACTACTTTTCAGACTGACTTTTCAGGAATATGCTAAGTTGAATACCATATTCACATTCGGTTATCTTATCCAACACCAAGCATATAGCCACCTCTACTCCTTCCCAAATACTCTCCCCCTCTTAGTTGAGGGGGCTTTCTCCTTTTTCTTTTCTTATCTTTCTTGTCTTACAAGTTTCTTGGTAACCTCACTACTGCCAATGTCATGTAAAAAAGCACCCAGTAAAGTTGTTGGCATTATGAAGGGCATCCAGCAATAGAAACCATGCCAAAGCTGACATTGGAGCTCAACACAGCCCTATAGCTTGTTGGATCCTGTTGAACCATCCAATGGTTCAGTAGAAAAAAAGTTACATCTAAATATGTCAGAACTCAAGTGGGCAATAAGGTTAAATTAAAAGTACTCTTTCCTTAGGCTTAAATGATAGAAAAATGCATGAGAAATTCAGAATCGTTAGTTGCATTGAACAAAAGTTAGTGTAAAAACAGTTAAGAGGTAAAATGTTATGAAATTTAATGTCAGTAAGTAAGGAAATAAGAAGTAATGCTTAAACAATAAGAATAAAGAATATATTTCTAAAATGAATGCTTACATTATAAGGTGGCGAACTGGCAGAAACGTTAGCATGCCGGGTGAAATGCTTAACTGTATTTTGTCTATCTTTATGCTTTGAGTTCTAATTTTGCTGAGGTCGACTTTGACATACAGATTATTTCATTAATTTTTTTTAACTAAACACTTTCAAACTTCTGATACTGGTAGAATATGTCACATAGGACAGGGTATATTCTTAACGTTTTTAACAAATTTTTGTATTTTAGAAGTTATTTCGTCAGAAGTTACAGAGTGACAATGGAAAAATTCGTGTTTGATAAGTGCCAATACACGAAACTCTCAGCTTTTGACTTACTCTCTAACTTCTGCCGATGATATATATAATATATATGTAAAAAAATCTCATCACGCAATCAAACCAATGAAAGAGCCTCTACCTGGTCGCTCGACACGCTAAAAATAGCAGCCAAAGTATCCCCCTACCTAAATCACATGCCCATTGTATGTAATGTCCTAGATTATCCCTAAAAAGACGGTTTGCTGAAGGCTGGAATGTCTTTGATGATACGTTTGCAGTATTAGGGTTTATTTGAGGCTAAATAACAACTATGGTCAATTTCTATATTAACACCCACACGATTTTCACTAAGAAAAAAACAAATTTGATTTTTTGCGTGGAATCAAGTACCCTGACCTCCTAATATGCTGCAAATCCCTTGTTTTGGTTCAGAAAAAATGGCGGGGGGGGGGGGGGATACCCCCCCCCCCATCCTGGAATCATTTGAAATTTTTTTCGTTGAATGAATTCCTGTGACCTCTTAATTTTGAAAAATTAGGTTAGTTAAGGTGAGCCTGGTAACTGATGGTTTTGGGGTCTTGTTGTTTGTAACTTTTGGTGAGCCATGGTGCAACCAACACCATGGTAAAAATCCTTGCCATTAATTTGGTGTGGATGGGTAATATCAAATATTTCAATCACAACATATATTCAAATTAAATATGAAAAAATATTATCATCACTTACATGGAAAAATTGAAGTATTATCTTTCAGTATTTTATAAAGTAAAATCTTAAATTATTGACACATTATTAATTATCTTATAACAGCAATGCCTGGTAAAATCATGGATTACATGTGAGCATGAAAAGTCATATTCTTAAGATAATAAACCTAGAAAAGTACACTACAAGTTATTACACCTGTAAAAGTATAGGACAAGCTATTACTTCTAGTAAAGTAAAGAATAAGAAACTTTTTACTTAGAATATTGCAACTAGAATTAAAATTTGAATATTAAAACTTATTTTATTATAGTTTACAAATAACACTATACTTATTTAAGTAGAATTTGGCTAATTTACTACCTTAAATACAGAAAAAAGTGACTAATTAGACAAACTTACAAATTAGCTGAACAGTTTTGTACAATAAATTTAAAAGATGAGAACTGTAAAGAATGATAAATTAGAAGAACTGGCATTCTTTGCTGCAATATTCTAAGTAAAAAGTTTCTTATTCTTTACTTTACTAGAAGTAATAGCTTTTCCTATA
>NC_068982.1:72569074-72570468 GCF_001194135.2 Octopus bimaculoides | reverse complement strand
CAAAGAGTTCATAACTCCAACTAAAGAGATTTGTCTCCCCTTACACACACTTCCTGTTTTGACACTACACTTCCTGCTTAACACATAAGCCTTTAGCTCCTTTTTTAAACCTAACACAACTCTCAATTTTCATGCATCCTTATTTTTCCAACTATTATCTACATGGATTACCATTGAACTTTAAAAGCTCAAAGACAATATAATGTATTGGTATATTTATTTTTTTATATATTATTTTTTACTTTTTTGTAAAAAAACATTTTCATTCTCCCTCATATATATATATATATATATAATGTGTGTGTGTACCCATGTATGAACATCATAAGATGGTTGTAAACAAGTATCACCATCATACAAGTGGTGTTGCTTGTTTCTAGTCCTCTGTGAAATGTGTCCACTCATGGGGAAATATTACTTTACTTGAAAACAGGTGAGGGTTGGCTACAGGGAGGGCATCTAGTTGTAGAAAATGCTTCAGCAAATTCCATCTGTGCCATGCAAGCATGGAAATGTAGATATTAAGAGATGATGATGATTGAACACTTAAATATTGGTTTCAAATTTTGGCACAGGGCCACCAATTCTGGGGAGGGACTAAGTCAATTCTGAGGAGGGACTACATCAACCCCAGTGCTCAACTGGTACTTATTCTATTGACCCCAAGAGGATGAAAGACAAAGTCCACTTCAGTGGAATTTGAACTCAAAATGAAATGCAGCTAAGCGTTTTGCCTGGCATGCAAACAATTCTGCCAGCTTGCCACCTGATTGAACACTTATGTATTGACTGATTGATTAATATGACAAGCAGTCATTAATGAATTGGAAGATTGATTTTTATCACTTAAAGCTGTTATTGTCAATGGAAACACCTAATCATCTTGCAAGTGTTAGTAACCTCCCCTATTGTCTAAGGGATTTCTCCATTTCATTTTCATCAAATTTTTCCATAACCCCGCACATATATCTGGCCCTTTGCCCTTTCTCAACTCATATCTTAATACCTCTTTTCCTCGTTCTCCCTTTCTCAATCTCAGCCATTTTAATTTCTTTTTCTTCCTCACACTGAACTTCCTGTCTGAATTCATCTGGTGAATATCTTAGACCAGGGGTTTTCAAACTTTTTGACTTACAGACCCCTTTATATTTCAGGCTTTACTTTAGGGACCCCCTTATAAACGCTTATGAAATTTATACATAAATATTTGCTTAAAATAACATATATTTTTACATTTATTTATTTCACAGTATTTAACAAATAGGTTTATTGTCAATTAAAAGATTTCGATTAAAAAACATATATAAAATCAAATTACCCATAAAAAGTATTTGCTGTTCACGGACTCCCTGTCTTGTCCTTGCGGACCCCCTGTGGTCCAGGGACCACAGTTT
>NC_068982.1:72543494-72565994 GCF_001194135.2 Octopus bimaculoides | reverse complement strand
ATGTGGCGTAGTATATACTAGGATGACATGATAGCAATGGAATCAGTCTGAGGGAAGCTGAGAAGAAAGCAAGCAATCAAGATGTTTGGAGAAGGCTCATTGCCTGTTGTGCTGACTGCACTTAAGGATCTAAAAACTAAGATATATAAAAAAAACTAAGATAAATAATCCCTAGCTGGTGACCAGAGTGGAGAGGCTGTCCTCTCAGCCTATATACTGCTATGGGTGCCACTGGATGATGGGCTCTGGTGATGATGTTTCCATGATTTCTGATCCAGGGTGCTGGCCTTAACATGCTTGAAGTCAAGGTGCTATGACTTCAGGTCTTCCTCAATTTGTTTCACCCACATTTTCTTTGGTGCAGGCACACACACACATGAGGCAATTATGCCAATAAACAAATTAAATGTAATAGCTTGGGTTTGATATACAAAAAATATGTGTATAAATATATACCGCTGGACTGGCTCCTGTGCAGGTGGCACATAAATAACACCATTTCGAGCATGGCTGTTGCCAGTACCTCCTGACTGGCCTTCGTGCCGGTGGCACGTAAAAGCACTCACTACACTCTCTGAGTGGTTGGTGTTAAGAAAGGCATCCAGCTGTAAAACCTCTGCTAAATCAGATTGGAGCCTGGTGTAGCCATCTGGTTCACCAGTCCTCAGTCAAGTCATCCAACCCATGCTAGCATGGAAAGCGGACGTTAAACGATGATAATGATGGTATATATATATGTGTGTGTGTGTGTGTGTGTGTGTGTGTGTGTGTGTGTGTTTGTGTATGTGTATATACAGAGAGAGAGAGAGAGAGAGAGAGACAAACAGACAGACAGGCAGGCAGACGGACAGACAGACAGACAGACACACAGACAGACACTACAACAGGTTTCATACATTTTTCATCTGCCAAATTCTTTCATGAGAACGATAGTGGACAATACTTGCCCAAGGTGTCATGTAGTGGAACTGAACTTGAAACCAAGTTACAAAGATGAACTTCTTAACCACTCAGCCGTGTGTGTCTCATTCTTATTGTATGCAGTATGTTTATATTACTTTAATCCTTGACCCCTAACTTCCTTTCAATTTACCTTAAAAAAAAAAAAATTACCCTTCTGCCCAGATTTTCTTATTCCTACTTGTTTAACATTTATTTCATTCATGAAACAATTTATAACTTTTTTTTTTTTTGTTGCTTTTCTGTCTTTCTCTGTATTAATGATTCCTCTTTTCTTTTATTTTGCAGGAAACTTTTCTGATTATCCACCACAGTGTTCATATACTCATATATAAACAGAATAAGCACACACACACACACATATAAACACACACACACACATATAAACAAACACACACATATAAGCAAACACACACACAACATAAACATTTTGTGTCATCTCTTCCTCTTTCTCTCCTTCACTCTATCTATATATCTATCTATCTATCAATCTCTCTTTCACTTCCCCTCATGGCAACGGATTACATATTTGGAGATTCTGACTCATCTGATACTCAATATAAAAAAGTAAGTGAATTTATATCATCTTTTTTTGGAAATTGTCTCTTCACATCTTACTTTCAGGACAACATCTTACAGTAAATGCCACGTCTCAGTTCTATAACTTTATATGGCGTGCACTTGCACACGTGCGTGTGTGTGTGTTTATGGGAGTAGCTTTATAGTACGACAATAATCAAGTAAAGAACCTGTCCAAGTCTGTAATTAACTTAAGCGAATTACATCTGTAATTAAAAATATTCTTCTCCCCACCTCTCTCTCTCTCTCTCTCTCAGAAATCAACTTCCTTCATCTCTTCTTCACATCTGAGATTCTTTAATGTCTAACTCTTTCGTTACCAACCCACCTGAGACTGGCTCCTAGTTCTACAATACAAACTTCCTGTTTTAAAGTGACCTAAATTAAAATCTCCCATCAACATTCTATGCAAATTTGTTCCATACACTGGCTTAATAATGTTAAAGTTATCTCACTAAATTCCTCATTATTTTAAAAATTAATTGAAACAAAAACAGTGTATATCAACAGAAATATGGTAAGAAAAGGGTTAACAACATATTTTGGTTAAAACAAAATGCTAGCTTCAAGTATGCTATGAGGAAAATTTTTCATCATTAGCCTTGCCTGTTTGTACCATCCATATTACAGTATGTGTGTGTCTGTATGTTCTTATTTTCTATAAACAATATTTAATTCTATGTACAGGTTATTTCTATTGTTCACAGTTGACTAATGAAAACAATGCATAATGTGTTCAAAGTGACCAGCTTGAAAGAAAACTAGTTTAAAACCCTTTAGCATTCACATTATTCTGTCAAAAGTAATGCTTATTTAGTCACATTGTTTTGAAATAACCATGCATTCTCTTGTACCTATGAGATTTTTATGAGGTAATTGTTAATTTTTAGAATGATATTTTTGGGTTGGTAGGAGAGGCTACAATCTATCCAGTTTGAACATAAAGCAGGTAGAGTATTTTGGCCAGATATGGCCAGTTTAAATGCTAAAGGCATAATAAACTTGGTACAGAAAACCCATCAGGAATGATAGTCTTATTACATAGCTATAAATTCATGTTTAACATTTTTAAAGTTTTGTAGTGAGGATGCGGCTGCTGAGTTCTGAATCCTCACACTCAGGTTCTCCAGTTCAGAACCACAATCTAATGTTCTGCCATTAAAAAGGCTAGGCTAGTTGTGAGAAAGTAAACGTGTCAGCATAAAAGGCATTAACACCTACTTGAAAACGGCACAGCCAATCAGATCAGCTGGTGTGTAACCCAGTGAGCTGGAATCTTCCTGTGATATAGCCTGGTCAAACATTCTAGAAATTCCATTGTGTGTTATAAAAATCTGGGATTTTGGACTCCCAAACATAATTTGGGGTGCTACTGAAAGCTATGCCAGTCAGTTTTGTGATTAGGCATTCTCATTCCTTCTAATTAATTTGTTCTTTATAATTATGAACCCTTTCCGTTAGTAGTTAACATATACAGTGAAAATTTGTACTTATTCCACTTGATATGCTGTTCTATTGTATTTATTCAACTGGTGTGTGTATATATATATATATATATATATATGGAAAGGCAATGTTTCAGGTAAATAAAAATATATAAGAACTAATACCAATATTAATGTGGTCATTATGAATGTAACACAGAGCTCACCAAACATTGTTATTCATCAAATACTCTACAACAACCCTAATACCACACTAAAGTTTAATGACAAGGAGTATATATTTATAGCAGCCAGCATCAGCTCACACATTGAGATGTTTCAACACTGAGTGTACAACCAATAAGCAATGAAAACTGTAAGTGGATTGGCACCAAGTTAAACATTAGATGTGAGGAGTTACTGGCGAGAATGTCGAATTTGGGGCAAAATATGATTGATTATAGGTCATCAATTGTTAATTACTTTATGATCAATTCATCGTAGAAACATATTGATGCTGAGGTTTACATGGGGTAAAAATACTGTATCCAGTGTTTTGAGGTCTGTAGATTGATCTCTCTCTTTCCCTTACACATGTATACACACACTCACACACACTGCATTTAATTGTATGGGCACAGGTGTGGCTGTGTTATTAAGAAGTTTACTTCCCAGCCACATGGTTTCAGATTCAGTCCTACTGTCTAGCACTTTGAACAGGTGTCCTCTACTGTAGACCCAGGTCAAACAAAGCCTTAACAGTAGATTTGGCACGTGGGAACTATGTGGAAGCTGGTCGTGTATACATACATGTATGTATGTGTGTGTATTTGTGTTTTTGACTTGGCATCATGTGGCAGTCGTAAACAAGTGTCACTGTCATGTAAGTAGTATCCTTCATTTCTAATCTTCCTTGACACCATGTCTGGTCAAGGGGAAACATTACCTGACTTGGAAATGGGGTAGGGTTGGTGACAGAAAAGGCATCTAGATGTAAGAAAAATCTAACTCAATAGATTCCATCCAACCCATATAAGCATGGAAAAGTGGACATTAAAATGATAATGATGAGTGATTACGATGTTTTTTTTTTATCTGTTTCATCATTGTCATTTTCTTTGACATTGCTCTTCATTGATGTTTCTTCTTCACTATTTATCATTGTGTTTGTCACTGTTGTTGTTATTGCCCTGTTCTAGAGACACTATCATATCAATTCCTTTACATCAGAACAGCTAGAAATTTTAAATATTTACATTTGAGCACTTTCTCACTTCCTTTCACTGATATTATAATAACAGTGTAAATGTTTTCTTTCCATGGTCTTTACATCATATTTCCCTGTTTATTAATACTTTCCTTTCCATGTTTCTATGTAATTTCCACAGCTGTATATCAATTCTATTTTCCTAAGCTCTCCCACTTTAAAATATCAGCTTGTCAATGCTACTTTATATATTATATTACTGTATTTTCTGGCATACAAGACGACATCGTATATAGTGTAAACATGTAGTTGGGTGAACATTCAAGCATCATCACTATCTTTCCAAATTCTGCTGCATTTCACATGGAATTTTTGGTCTTCCAAATTTGTCTTGATGTATAAATCAACCTGCCTTTTTTTAGCTGTAAATTCTGGTCTGGTCTGAAAAATTCAATTTGCATGCCAGAAAAAATGATGTCTGAAGCTGTTTCAAATACCCAAGTATGCCCACATGAATACGATTGAACCAATCATCATTGCTGACTAATTGTGATGGAAGGTTCAAACTTCAAAAGAAGTATACAAGTTTTCTTAGCTGGAGATTCTAGAATGATGATTAAAGAGAGAGAGAGAGAGAGAGAAAGAGAGAGAGAGAGAGAGATAGAGATAGAGCTCCTAGCCCTCCAAGTAAATCTGTGTTGCTTGCCTCAGTAAGTTGATCTATCTCTCCTTCTTTCATTTTTGTAACATGCTTATATCATTAATAGATCAACAAAAAACACCCACCTTAAATTGTAATCCCTATTATTACATATTACTTATATGCAGTGATTTAAGTCCCTTGCACTACTTTTATAATATTAATCAGTGAATAAGAGTCTGAAAATTCCTGACCATTATGTCCATTGGACATTGATCCATTAATTTATTGATTAACTTAGGACTTAGATTTGTTGTGAACTCTGGTTGGCACTCCGTCGGTTACAACGACGAGGGTTCCAGTCGATCCGATCAATGGAACAGCCTGTTCGTGAAATTATCGTGCAAGTGACTGAGCACTCCACAGACATGTGTGCCCTTAACGTAGTTCTCAGGGAGATTCAGTGTGACACAGAGTATGACAAGGCTGGCCCTTTGAAATACAGGTACAACAGAAACAGGAAGAAAGAGTGAGAGAAAGTTGTGGTGAAAGAGTACAGCAGGGTTCACCACCATCCTCTGCCGGAGCCTTGTGGAACTTTAGGTGTTTTCGCTCAATAAACACTCACAACGCCCGGTCTCGGAATCGAAACCGCGAGTCCGCAGCCCTAGCCACTGGGCCATTGCACCTCCACTGTGATCTCTAGAACTCAGTTTAACCCAGTTTCCATGGCATATAGCTTATGGAGATTACAACATGCCCCTCTGAACAAGTTACAAATTTGTAGCAGGAAACTCATTTAAAGTTGGGTGTGCTGAAGCAATGTAAAATGAAGGGTTTTGCTTAAGAACAGAACCAGTACAGCATGCTGATTTTGGGGGACACATGGGCATATTAGACACACTCCAATTTCAGCATCACATGTTCAGGGAAAATATGTGTTTAGCACATTAACCCTTTAGCATTTAGATTACTCTGTCAAAGGCAATGGTTACATGCTCATGTTGTTTTGAATTAATCATGCATTATCTTGTGGCTTCAAGATTTCGATGATGTGATTGTAGGGTAGATGTGAAAGGCAGTATCTGACCTTTTTGAACATCAAATAGGTAGAATATTTGGGCTGAATTTGGTCAGTTTAAATGCCAAAGGGTTGAAGCATGTAATAATAGGACCAGCATCGCATACAAGACCCATGTTGACATATTGAGCAAGTACATCTTATATGCCATTGAGTACAGTGTATGCTCTTCTTTCTTCATGATCTTACATAATCATAATCAACCATTGTTATTTTACATTATGCAGATTTCAGTTTCTAGTAAAATCTAATACATTTTTGACTTTTTCATAGAGTATAGTATCATCATTGATGTTTACTTTACTTAGCTGCCAGGCTTTCCCCCCCCCCTCTCTCTCTCTCTCTCTCTCTCTCTCTCTCTCTCTCTCTCTCTCTCTCTCTCTCTCTCTCTCACACACACACACACAAACAGCAAATTAAATAATAAGTCTTTGTCCTCACCTCAAGTTTTTCCCAGTTCCTTTTAATTGAAGTGAACCTTCAGAATAAATGTTTAGGGATCTGAATGTTTAACATTCCACAGGCTTTTCTTTAAAGGTCTCTTCACTCCATGCTCAAAGCATTAGTCTTTATGTCATTGCTCACATACACACACACCAATATACAACTTGACTGCTTAACCTTGAAAGGTTTTAATTGCACAAATTGCCTCCAGTATTTATTTTTAAGGCTGGCACTTATTATATCAGTTTCCTTTACCAAACCACTAAGTTACTGAGACATAAACAAACCAAGGCCAGATGTCAGGTAGTAGTAGAGGTGACATACACAAATGCAAAGATACACACATACATGCACACATGTTTATACATACACACACACACACACAAGATATAGACGCAGAAACCACACACACAAGCTTCTACACAGTTTCCATCTGCCAAATTCACTCAAAACACAGTGATCAGACAGGATTTATAGAAGAAGACACTTACCTAAGGCGCTGCAAAGTGGGACTGAACCCTAAACCACATGGTTGCAAAGCAAACTTCTTAACCACACAGCCATGCCTGCTGTCTATATTCCTATTCCAGATTTTGCTGCTTTAAGTTCATCAATGCAATTTCTTTAGATTTCTGTTGACATCACCATGTGGCTCATTAAAACTGTTCAGATCTTGTTGCTGACTGGTGTCAATGTTTCCTTATTTTGATTTATTTTGTTTTGTACGAGGTATTTTTTTTCTTTGTGGGTGTGTGTGTGTGTTTTTTATGTTAAGAAATAGTCTTCAGTAAGAGTGACACAAACAAACAAAAATATAAAAGAATATATAACAAAATATGTAACAAAAATAATGAATATATAAAAACATAAAAGAATGACCGAAAGAAATGGAAAGAAATCTTTAATCAATATTATGTTATTTCAATCGATCAAATATTCAAATTATTTCATTTAAATCACTTTATATCTGTTTACTTAGCAAATATCTTGGAAAATTTAAGATTTACTTCCTTAGGTCTTATATTTCTTTTTCTTTTTTTTTTTATCGATGTAAATAAGTCTTTGGAAAATGTGTTGTTGCTTTTGGAGATAAATTCTTGCTCAGTCTGTATTTGTGGTTTGGTATATAAAAGACTAACATAAAAATAGAGTAAGGATGTAATCCATTTACAACACCAAATTATCCGAAGGTTTCCAGGTGAGTACTCCTATACTACAGCCATCCTCATTTACCATGGAGGTTGTTGATTTAAAAAAAAACAGCAGTAAATGAACCATCTCTATGTACTTCATAAATGGAATGAATGGTAGATTCATTGACACCAGACTTACAGTCCACCATGACAAAACTCCTACCATCGCATATTTTCTTGATCATCTCTACCTTCTTTTATTCACTGATCTCATGTTGATGTGTATGTGTTTGTAAATCAATATAAAAAATTACACTACCTCACTGCACAGTCATGTAAACCAAAGTGACAGTGCATTCTGGGTAGATGAGTATTGTGGATGGTCACCAAGGTGTATTTTTGTGGTACGTGCAGAGTGACTGATTACCTGCCGACTCTGTTATCACAGATTAGTCCATGATAAGCGTTACACACACAGTTCACAATTGAGCATATTGTGCTGGTGCCATGTAAAAAGCACCCAGTACACTCTGTAAAGTGGTTGGCATTAGGAAGGGCATCCAACTGTAGAAACCATACCAGAAAGACGATGAAGCCTGGAAACCAAGCCCAAAGTAAATTTATGTTACAAGCAATTTCTCTCACCCATCTAGGAAAGCAATAACGGCCTGTCTAATCCATACTAGCATAGAAAGTGAATAAAAACAATGGTGATGGTGAGAATAAGTAGCAACATTTCCTTTCTTTTGGGCAATATTCCTCATTTGTTCTCTTTTAAAAAGACAATTTGCCAATTTTCAAATATCCCATTGTCCTACATTTGGTTTACCTTCTCCTCTTTCATTTTTTTTTTTCATCAGTTTGTAAATATAAATGTTTCCAATATATATACATTAGAGGGCCTCTATGTAGTCACTTGACTTGCTACAAATACCATCCAAAGTTTCATCATTATTATCAACCTCTGGACACTATTGTCTCAAGTCCTAAAGATTAATAAGACCATTTACCAGTTTCAATGGGATGTAAGTGACTGAGATCACAAATTTCTCATTGAACTGAACATCAATCCATCTCAGGGTCACTCATTTACAGCAAAGTGAACAGGAGCAATGTGAAATGAAGTGTTTTCCTCAAGAACACAATGCACCACCCAGTTCAAGAATCGAAACTATGATCTTGCAGTCATGACAGCAACACCCTAGCCACTAAGATATGGGCCATCATTTATACCATATCCCTACAATAAAAATAGAAACACATGCTAGATAATGGGGTCTCAGATATATTGTATTTGAAAGTATTAATAGATGGAATGGTCATTACTGGAACACATTTACCTGATTAGAGACTGACCTAGGGTTAAACAACATGTCATTTTTAAGAGTGGCTACTTAAACTGTTTTCATGGTTTTAAACAAATGAGAAAGACATCACCTCCTGAATAATTATGACAGTCTACTCGGGAGGCCAAATGTTTTCAAATAATCTGACATTTATTTTTCAACAGTCCAGTGAACAGAGGTGCTTAGAATTCAGTGAGTTACACAAATGCTTGCAATGGATTTCAACTAGGTTCTTTGAACTTGAGGCCCAATGCAAACAAATTTATTGGTAATAATTGTGCATGTCTCTATTCATGAACAGGACTACGTATTGATTACTAAATGGAAATTTGGATCTAGTCAAACTGATTTGCAAAATATGCATTTTTTGAAAGGAAGTAAAAAATCTGAAAATCACCTATAATAATGTAGTCTTCCAGTCTCATTGCTATGAAGGTATGATGTTGTGGAGAAAAAAATTGGAGGTAAATGTTACAGAAGTTTAAAAATCAGAAAAACTGTATTTTCAGCCAATAGTGAGACAGAAATATTTGTGAAATTGATTTTACTGATTGATACCTGCTGGGTGCTGTATTTGTATTTTGACCCATGTGTTGTGAACTTTTGGACATGGTGAGCGGAATTAAATTTTACATGTTTTACCTGCTGATACCTGCTGTGTGCCTGTTATTCACTCTTGTATGTGCCTAACTGGTGCTGACTTGCCTATTCGTGTCTACTGGTTTTGAATTGTAAAATGTGCCCGAGGGAGATGTAGAACTTTGTGTTTTAACTCTAAATGGTGTTAAATCATTTCTGTCCTTGATTTTTAACCAATGGACTACTTTATGGTACCTCATTTCTTTATTTTATTTTATTTTATTTTTTATATCGACCTATATTCTATTATATATTTGAAATTTTTAATCGTATTATTTTTAACTTCTATGAAATGATATATATGTGTATTGTGTTATACCTTTAACTCAATTTTTTTCATTTGTATGTTATCGGTTGGTATAATATATTCGTGTATAAAACTTTATACTATATGTTCTGTTTCTTGCATCTTACTTCTTATATATTTCTTATTCTTTTATTTATCATTTCTTCTTACGTTATTTTTCTTACATTATATCTTCTTATTCCGTATGTTTGACAGATTATGTTGTATATCTTATATATGTTCATTGAGGGGGTGTGATATGTTGAGTCGTTAACCCAGCGTTTTTGTTCTATAACTAATATTTTATATATATATATATATATATATATATATATGAAATTTGCACAATTTCAGCATACGTATGTAAAATGCAATCTAAAATGCATTCTGTACTTGGAACATCTGCAGAGTTCTAAGTACAAAACACACACACACACACACACATCTATTAATGAAATTTGTACTATTTAAGCATAAGCATTTATAATACAATCTAAATGCATTCTGCACTTAGAAGAACATCTGCAGAGTAGGTGTGTGTACATATGTATGTGTGTGCATGCATGCGCATTCCTGCATATGTGCAAAATTCTGCATAAACCCTATGAACTGCTAGTCTTATTTCATCTGTAACTAGGCTGTGACTTCTGGATCCACTCGCTTACTTCTTGATCTTGGCTATATAATTGGATAATTCAGTTTAAATATATTTGATTATAGAATTTCTGTTTATTGAATCTGAATTTTACTGCATTTTCTCCTTCACAACAAATCTTTTAATCTCCCAAACAATTAATACCTCTCTTTCTCTGTAAAACTCTCTATCTATCTATCTAGCTAGCTAGCTAGCTAGCTAGCTAGCTAGCTAGCTATCTAGCAATCTCTTTATCTTTAAAAGTCTTAGCAATCATCAGTTTTTGCATGGGGAGGTATGTATAACATCAGCACTGATCAAATTTGAGTCCTTAACATCATATAAGATCAAGTAACTTTTAATACTGGCATTAAGAAACTGCATACATCATACATACATGCATGTGTTTGTGTGTATATGTATATATATATATATATGTGTGTGTGTGTGTGTGTGTGTGTGTGTCTGTGTGTGTGTGTGTGTGTGTGTGTGTATGTATGTATATATATATTAATTTTAATGGTGGAATTTGAAGTAGATAAAGACATAAATTTGGATTTTTTAAAAATCCTTGAATAGAAAAGTCAAAGGTTACCCTTGAGGCCTGAATTTGCATCTTCTGTAAACATGGCAGATGTTCTGCTATTGTACTAAAGCAATCCTTCAAATTTCTCCTATTTTAGTAGTTCTGTTCTCATCAGTTAGAATTTTTTGTTGTTTACATTAGAAACTTTGAGAGACCTAAAATCATTTTTAACAGTGGAATGCGAAATACATAAAAATGCCATGGTATGACATTGAACCGTGGGTACCTTGTTTCAAAATGAACTTCTTAATCATTCATCCATCCTGCACAGATACTGTTCCTCTACAGCTAAAAACCTGTTCTGCTCTTACCCTTTCTCTCATACTTTTACTCTTCTTTACTTCTTTTTCTGTTGCCATCAAGTTTTCTCATCTCCATTCAGGGTCCAGAGTCTTGCAAGCTACATGGCAACCTCACTGGTGCTGGTGGCACAATAAAAGCACCTAGTACATGTTCTTAAGTGGCATCTAACCATAGAAATCGTGCCAAAGCAGACACTGAAGCACAGTGCAGTCCTTGGGCCTATCAGATCCTATCAAAACATCCAACTTATGCCAGCACATAACATGTATGTTAAATGCTGATGATATATATAGCCATTCAAAAAATTGCCAAAGAATTAGGTGAAGAATTTTTATGTAAGTATATATATATATATATATATATATATATATCCTACTCTATCTTTTCTCAATCTTTTACTCATTAGTTTCAGTCATTAACTCCACTGGCAATATACAGTATTACTGTAAAAAAAAAAAAGGATAATAAAAAATACAAGCACCTTGGTATTTTGAAATTACCATTTAAAGAGCTAAAGAAAAACTAAAAAATAAAAAGAAACAAAGATTAATGGAAGAAAAAAATATGTTACAAAATTTAAACTGACTAGAAACGTATTTGACTTTCTGTAGTAAACTTCAGCTCCACCAACTTTTACTAGGATCCTTATAATCCCTACCACCTCCACTGCCACCAATTGCTATTCTAGGTTGAGGTGTCCATCATTCTTGTAGTCATAGATAAACTCTGATCGTGTTATCAATCTTCTCATCCCAGACAACAATGAAGATATTTTCAAAGGCAAGTTAAGATAGAGGAGAACAAAATTCTTTGCCTACTCAAATGGATTTAGTCCAACTAAAGTAGTTTTACAGGTGTAACATGTCAAAAATGCTTGTTCACACTTTTTTTCTTTCCTTTTTCTTTAGTGTTTTATTTTATTTGTTTATTTGCTTGTTTGTTTTATTTATTTACTTTTCTTGAACTATGATGATTCAGTGTCTAGAGATGGCTATTTTATAAACTACTGGCTCTCTTCCATATTTTCGCTTGCTTGCTTGTGTTCACATAACTTTCCTACAAGTTATTATTGAAAAAAGTGAACACTAAATAACAATAGTGTTTACCATACTTTAGTTTACTTCCAACCACAAATTGTTGTTCACTGCTAACTATCTCAATGATTTTCTCTTTTTTTTTTTTTATTTTTCTAATGACATCATGGAAGACCACTCCCACCCAATCAAGGTAGTTTTCACCATTTCCTTTCTTTATTTTATCTTGTAAGTTACTTGGCAACCTCACTAGTGCTGGTTACAAATAGCTTCCTGTACACATTGTAAAGTGTCTGGCATTAGAAAGGGCATCTGGTTGTAGAGACTATGCTAAAGCTGACATTGAGGGACGACACCACTCTGAGAGTCATTGGACCCTATCAAATTGTCCGATCCATGCCAGTATGGAAAACAGACATTAAATGCTAGTAGCAGCAGTAAGCCATTCTAACAAATAAATAGACAAAACTGTTTAAATTCACTTTAATTTCAAATTCATTTCATGTGGTGGCATGTGTGGTAAGAGGTTTGCTTCCCAAACATATGGTTTCAGGTTCAGTCCCACTGGGGGGCTCCTTGGGTAAGTGTCTTCTACTATAACCTCAAGCTGACCAAAGCCTTGTGAATGGATTTGTTGTGGACAGAAACTAAAGAAGCCCATCACGTGTGTGTGTGTGTGTGTGTGTTACTGTATCCTTGACGTTTCATGTTACTTGTAAATGTTACTGTTATAAAAGCAGTGCTCTTTGTTTCCAATCTTCTATGTAAACATGTTTGGTCATGGGCATATTTAACCTTACTTAGAAACAGGTAAAGGTTAGCTATAGGAAGGGCATCCTGTCAATAAGAAAATCTGCTTTCACAAATTCCATCTAACTTATGCAAGCATGGCAAAAGTTGATGTTAAAACGATGATGATGGTAATGATGTATCAACATTTTCGGTGCACAACTTCAGCGTCATCACTGACACAGTTCCGCTGCAGTTCAGCGGAAGAATGTTAGGAACTAAGTTGCAGATATGCAACAAAAATTTTGTCACCTCATCCACACATACTCATTGACTTCAAATTTTTGCATATATATATATATATAAAAAAAAATAAGAGGGATGACCAGCAAAAGTGGACTCCTATATGCTAGAAATTTCTACCCTCATATATATATATATATATATATATATATATATATATATATATATATGTATGTATGTATTTTGAAGTTCCTATGCATGCCAAAGGGCTTCTATTTTGACACATGTGCAACATGTTCAGAATCTTGTGCATATGCATTGGGTTCAAAATTCTATGCATATGCTCTGTACATAAAATGCAGTGCATGTGCACTGGGTTCAAGAGATTTTTGTCTTTTACTTGTTTCAGTCAGTAAAGTACGACCATGCTGGGGCACTGCCTTGAAAAATTTTAATTGAATGAATTGACCCTGGTACTTATTTTTTGTAAAGCCTGGTACTTATTATAGTGGTCACTTTTGCCCAACTGCTAAGTTACAGGGCTGTAAACACCAACACTGGTTGTCAAGTAGTGATGGGGGACAAACACCCCACACACACACACATGTATACACACACACACACAACAGGGCTTCTGTCAGTTTCTGTCTACCAAATCCACTCACAAGCCTTTGGTCAGTCCAAGGCTATAGTGGAAGACACTTGCTCAAGGTGCCACACAGTAGGACTGAGCCCAGAAGCATATGGTTGGGAGGCAAGATCCTTTATGTAAGTAAATATGTGTTTATTTGTATAAATAAATACGTATTGATTTACTTATACAAATGATCATCATCATCATCTTTGATTTAACATCCACTTTTGCATGTTTGCATGGGTTAAATGGAACTCATTGAAGTAGAATTTCTCCAGCTGGATGCCTTTCCTATCACTACTACTCACTTGTTTCCAAGCACAGTTATATTTACCAATGACCATACTTTCATGGAAGTTTGGAAATAAATGACACTGCTTGTGTGATGGTGAAACTCATTTACAACTATCACAAGATGGACTTTGATCGAGTTACTAGCAATACAAGTACAAAATGCAGATTAACGGAAGAAAAAATGTTTCAAAGCTAAAACTGACTAGAAACGTATTTAACTTTCTGCAGAAATCTTCAGCTCCACCAATTATTACTGGGACCCTTATAATTCCTACCACCTCCACTGCCACCATTTGCCATTCTTGGTTGAAGTGTCCATCATTCTTGTAATTATAGATAAACTCAATTTTAGTATCCATCTACTCATTCCATTTTCTCATTAATCAATCTTTTTATCCCAATTAATCAGTTTTCACCTTTGTTTTTATATATTTCCTACCAATCTATTCATGTTCACTGTTCGTCTTCTCCTTCGACTAAATTGTTCACCTCCATTTCATCATCAATATTCACTTCATTTCACTCTCACCAGTTTCCGTCCACCGTCTAAGTTTCTATGAAGATATCAAATAACAGCTATCATACATACCTACTACACTTTCTTAAATCCCTACCTCATTAATCTGCTACTATTCTATTAATACACTTTAATTGATTAATCCATCACTAATCCCTTAACTGTAATCTCACAACAGACTATTGTACTAGCTACCACATCATCATTGTCATTTAATGTTCGTTTTTCCATGCTGGCATGAGTTGGATAGTTTGACAAGATCTGACGAGCCACAGGGCCACATTAAGCTCCAATGTCAGCTTTGATATGGTTTCTATGGCAGGATGCCCTTCCTAACAGGAAAAAGGAAAAAGACCCAACTAAGTAGAAGGGAATATCTGACAGGGACAAGATGGTTATTTTATGTCAGGTGTTGAGAGACTAAAGCATTTAATATGCAATATTATTTCACTTATTCCCTTCAAAAATACTTATTATTCTCCCAGCCCTCTAACCACTACCTTACAAGCATACTGACCCACTATTTATGGCTCTGCTACTAACACACTCACTACATAACTAATATAATAATCCCTTCATAGATTATGCTAATCTGTGCAGTTGTCTCTGAGTGCACTAATCATCATAAATATAAAAAAAAAGAAAAATCAAATATAAATATCACCTTTAGACTACCTTAATGATAGCATGTTCCATACTACACACACACACACACTATTTTGCAAGCAAAATTACTAAATTCTGAAGGTGGTTTAGACATACAAAAAAGCAGAGGTTAAGGTCACTGACAGTTATTCATATACTTCAGCAACCTCATAGAACATTACTACACTTTAAAATCATTTCATCTTTCACCTTATTCAAAGAAAATACATATAGATGCCAAAATATCTGCAATTATTGATTGATTGATACATGAGGCCTAACTAATAGACTGTACTGCTAACCATCTTCTGTGAGTCAAAAAAGAATAACAAAACTATTGTATTCCAGTCGAGTCCATATTTATTTTAACCCTTTCTATTCCAATCTGTCCAAAACTACATCTGGTTCTATGACACCAACTTCCTGTCTTAAAATGATCTAATTTTAACCTTTGCATTAAAATTTCATATTAATTTTTGTTCTAAGCAGCAAAATTAACTAAAATAAAAGCAGTGTATTTCAACTGAAGTATGGTAACAAAAGGGTTAAAGTGATCATATATTAAAACCTTCCATTAAGCTTTCATCTTAATTTATTTCCCAGACACCGGCTTAATAATGACTAAATCATTTTACTAAACTTTTCATTGTTTTCAAAATTAATTGATGCAGAGGTAGTATATTTCAACAGAAGTATGGTAACAAACGGGCTAAAGTGATCATCTTTAAGTGAAGCCAATCTAAGTTGACACCATGATACAACCTTATATCATAGTGTTGATACATACATGTGTGTGTGTGTGTGTGTGTGTATATATGTATGTATGTGTGTGTGTACAGATACACATACCATCTATGAGGCATGAAAAACACCCAGTATGTACTGTAGCGGTGGTTGGCATTAGGAAGGACACCCATCCATAGAAATCATGCCAAAGCTGATACTGGAGCTTGATGCAGCTGTACAGCTCTCTGAATCCTTTCAAAACATACTACCCTTGCTAGCATGGAAAACGGACATTAGCTGATGGTGATGATGATGGTAATATAATTGGTCCATGAATGTATCAGTCATGGACCAGTTTATTGACCTGTTGATAAGTGTTTAAAGAAATAAATGGCACACAAGCTTTAATTCCCAACTGAAATGATTTGACAACTTATTTTTATGTCTGGTTCACATTATCAAAGTATTGGTTTCATTCATTATAAGCCCAAAGAGTAGCTGCTGGAATTAATATAGCCCAATGTAAAGTGTAAGAGAGCAAAAGTTCACTTGACCTTCATGCCAACAGGAGTCAGCAACAAGCGGTGATGATGGTGGTGGTGGTGGTACAGGAAACTAAATCCAATTCCAATACAATCCTCATTATTATTGAGCTTAATGAGGAAGTCTTTGTGTAACCACTCAACTTTCTAGAAATAGCAACCAATTTCTCCTTAAATGTCATCATACAGGCACAGGCGTGTGTGGTTAAAATTTGCGTAAATTAAACAAAAACGAGCCAAGAGAAGTAACTCAATGTGCCCAGTGGCATGTACATAAGCAACATGGATAAATGAATGGAACAGACCCCCTTCAATCTTGAATGACCTAGTAAGTTACTATCTGAGGCACAAGTCCAGGCAAGGTTGTTTATGGAAGACCAGTAGTCACCCATGCACACCAGCCTCCCCTCTCTATGCTACCGATGTTATCCAAGGCAAAGCCAAAGGCTGGTACAGCTTGGTACCAGTGATGTCGCAACGTGAAAAAATGTGTCTTGCTCAAGAAGACAACACACACAGCCCGGTCCTGGAATCAAAGTTGTGCAATGTGCCCAGTGACATGTATATAAGCAGCATAGATAAATACAGGTATATCAAACACCTTTAGAGGAAGTATCATGATTGTCAAATGGCAATTAAGACCAGTTCTATATGAGAAATGGAGATAATCTCAAAAATGTTCGTATGGGGCTGGTTTCAATTGTCATTTGGCAATCATAATACATCCTTTAGAGGCAGAGATAATTTTAATAAATCAAAAATTTATGTTGTATGGTATTTCATATACTTATATTTGTCTATGTTGTTTATAAACATGCCTCTGGCCACTGAGTTATTTGTCTTACCTTGTTTTTGTTTAATTTTTGCCAACTAGCACAATCCATGAGTATTTCACAGAATTAATGGTAGACCTATTGGTTTATTTCTGAAAACTTTATCGAAAAAACCTGAACGTGTAGCCTGTGTTGTGTCTTTATGGAAAGATAGTCACTCATCTGCTATTCATTGAAAAGCAGAATTTGGAATACAATGATTACTTAATGCATTTTATATATACACTCTATATACTTCATGCACAATTTTATAGACTTAATACACAGCATTCATAAAATAAATATTCACTCTTATTTTTCTATTTTTTTCCATAAACAAAAAAAATATCCCATACATATGATACAACCTTTAGTTAAATTGCATATATCTGCCACATAAATAAACGCGTATATTTCACGGAATTGCACTTATGTGCATGTATTAAGTGATAAGTGATATAAAAACTTAGTTCAATTAAAAAAAATACACTTTTCACTATTCACTCACCACCACCATCATCATCATCTCTTTCTCCCCCTTTCTCTCTCCCTTCTCTCTTTCTCTCCCTCCTCTCTATCTCTCTCTCTCTGCTTTTCTTTAATCTCACCATCAGATCATCACCCCTCTGCTAAAATTATATTTTAACTCTCCTCCTCTACCTTCAAGTAACTTTTTTAACCACATAATAAATATTACGTTCCCCCTGCCTCACATCATGGACGCTTGTCTCTCCTTCTTTTTCTTCCTCCCTCTTTCTGTCTCACTCTTCGCCTTATCCTCTTTTTCTCTCTCTTTTTTCTTTCTCTTCTCTTTCCCTTCAACTAATCACATGGAAACATTACTATTACATTCCCTCTCTCACATCATGGATGCTTCTCTTTCCCTCTTTTTCTATCTCCCTCTTTTTCTCTAATCATCTGAGAGTGTTACCAGCAGGCTAAGTAACGCAATGACAAGCAGAATTATTATAAGATTTCCAAGGCCATAAATGTGTTCTTTATTCTTTTATTTGTTTCAGTCATTTGACTGCGGTCATGCTGGAGCACCACTTTAAAGGGTTTTAGTCAAAGAAATTGACCCCAGGACTTATTCTTTGTAAGTCTAGTACTTTTTCTATCTGTGTCTTTTGCTGAACTGCCAAGTTTCAGGGACGTAAACACACCAGCATCAGTTGTCAAGTGATTGGAGGAGGGGTGGGGGTAGACACAAACACACACTCATAGATATATATACAACAGGTTTCTTTCAGTTTCCATCTACCAAATCCACTCACAGTGCTTTGGTCTGCTCAAGGCTATAGTAGAAGATTTGCCTTAGATGCCATGCAGTGGGGCTGAACCCAGAACCATGTGGTTGGGAAGCAAGCTTCTTACCACACAGCCACACCTATGCCTACTGTTCTACCTTTTATTATTTTTTTTAAATCTAAGATCCTTGACTACTGGAGATAAGGTTGGACAATTGTCATGCCAATGACAGCTACTGAACCAGAAACATGAACTATCCTCATACCTCCAGAGAATAAGCCTGTCTTTTTCATTAATGGCAATCAATTATGGAGAAATTCTTGATACTTGAGATTCTCGCTCCTTCTCCAGTGGATCTGGTCTTAATTGCTATTTGGTTAATTACGACACATCCTCAAGAGGTGGAGATAGTTTTAATGAAGTAAGACTTTATGTTGTATGGTATTTGATATACATGTATTTCTCAGATATTGGATTGGTTTTGAGTCCAATCAGTGTTGCAGTCAGAATTCTTACATGCTGCAACAGCAACTGCACAGTCTATTTATTTGTTTTTTATAATCATGGAATTAATCCAAATTTTGTTCTCTATAAATATTTAGACATTTTTCAAGGGTGTTAAATCCATTTTCACATTTTTTGAGAGAAAAACATTAGAGGCAGCTGAGTTTTTCTTTCATTTTTTTTCTTTGTTTTAAGTCTGTTTTATTTTTTCATTTTTTTTTTATTTCCGAAATGTGGTTATTTTTGTTGTTGTTGTTGTTGTTATTTGAGAGAACAGCATAAGCCATCAAAGTAACACTGGGATACAAATATACGAAGCCCAACATATCTATCATGACTACCTGTCTGATAAGGGTACACTAGGCACATGCATCACAATCATGTGTATGATATGGTGATCTCATATCAAGATAAACAGCGCATGACCTTGCAGATGGGGCCCAGTTTGAATTTCCTTCAGATCAAGTAGCCCATCCTGTTCAAAAGGTCCCTGAATAAGGGTTGTTTAAGGATGATGAACATAATACCCATGTTTCCAGAGGTGAATTTTTCAGACCCCAAAGAATCCTTCTCAACACATGACTATGATGCTCCCCAACTACTCCTGCTCATGATCAGAGATGCACATATCATCAACCACTAAGGGACATGCTTATATGGTTAAAGTCAAGCAACCAACAAGCAAATCTGTAATATTGGACTGAATATTTACTGTAAAGACAAAACATGTACATGTTAACACTTCCAATCAGTTAACATTGGAAGCCATTAGGGCAAATTATTATTATTATTATTATTATTATTGTTTCGCTAGAGCATGCTAATTTAGCAGGTATTTTATCTTGAGGTTTAGCAACAACAAGTCTCTTCAAATCTCAAGAATCTTCTTCAGGATTCTTGCAGAATGAAAGGTGGTACTTCTCTGCAGGTAGACAATGCAAGTTTCTGTTCCAATTTCTTTCAGTCTCTTAGGTAGCATTTTGGGCATTGTGCCAGGTGCACCAATTATTACAATTAATTGTTGTCTTGGTCTTTCACAGTCTCTTCAGATCTCTTGTTAGATCCTGATATTTCTCACTTTTCTTCAATTACTTTGGTATCAACTCTGCTATCATAGGGAATTGCAAAATCTATGATCTTACACTGTTTGTTTATTTTTCCCTCTCCAATCATGTCTTGTCTTCTTGTCTCATTAGTAATGGTCAATCTTTATGGTGAAATCCCACAAGATCTTGTAGTTCCCATTTTCTGTCACAGCCTCTGATTTGTGTTCATAACACTTCTCTGTTGCTTTGAAGCCACACACTTGGCTAATATTCCAATACACTCTTTTGCCTTCACAGTTATGTCTATGCTTATGCTCCTTTTGTGCTAGTATAATGCACTCACTGAAAATGTGATTGATACTCTTGTCTCCTTTCCTACAGATTTTATATTTACTACCTGGTTAAGTTTTGTTGATCTTTACTTTTATCAGATTTGCTCTAAGGATTTGTTCCTGAGCAGCTATAATTAATGTTTCTGTTTCTCATTTCAAGTTCTCATCTGTCAACCAAAGCCAGGATCTTCAATTCCAGCATTCTTGGTTTGTTGCATGAATTAGGCATGCACTTCCATTTCTTTCCATTTGTTTATTCTGTTGTTCTTCCTTTTCCCTTTGTACTCTCCTACTGTTTCAATTGCTTTTTGAGTATCTCTGGCTGCCAAAAGTATTCTTTCTACACAACATAATTTTTCAGACCCGATATCGCTGTACCAACAGTGTCTTCCACATTTAGTAATCCTCTACCACCTTTATTTCTTAGCGAATAGAGTCTGTTGGTATTACTTTTTAAGATGGAGTTTGTTGTGCATTGTTAGTAACTTTTAGCTCTTCTATCCAAGTTCTGCAGATCAAGCTTTGTCCATTTCAGAAAGGGAGCAAAATATTTCAGTACTGGCATTGCCCATGTATTTATGGGTTTAATGATGTTCCTTTCATTTAATTTTATTTCAAGCACATTCCTAATTCTCCTCTTGTACTCTTTAGTAACTTTATCTCTCATTTCTCTTTCCATTATCTTATCATCTTGCAGCGTAGGTATTTGTATCCCTCATTATTCTGCAGCAATCTAATACTGTTGTCTTTTGGTAATTTTATGCCATCAGACTTTATCTGCCAACCTCTCCCCATAATTAGTACTATGCACTTAGCTACCCCAAATTGCATTCCAATATCTTAACTGAATAATATCACTGATTTGATCAGAGAATCTGTTTTTGTATATATCTTGAGGTCAGCCATATAAAGTAGGTGATTTTGTCTTATTATTATTATTATTATTATTATTAAGGTGGCAAGCTGGCAGAATCGTTAGCATGCTGGATGAAATGCTTAGTGGTATTTCACCCATTGCTCCGTTCTGAGTTCAAATTCTACCAAGGTTGACTTTGCCTTTCATCCTTTGGGGGTCGATAAATTAAGTACCAGTTGAACACTGGGGATCAGTGTAATTGACTTATCTCCTCCCGCAAAATAGCTGCCCTTGTGGCACAATTTGAAACCATGATTATTATTATTATTATTTAAGGCTGCAAGCTGGCAGAATTGTTAGTGTGCTGGATGAAATGCTTAGCAGTATCTTGCCTGTCACTGTTCTGAGTTCAAATTCTGCTGAGCTCTATTTTGCCTTTCATTCTTTTAGAGTCGATAAATTAAGTACCAGTGAAACACTGGGGTCAATGTAATTGACTTATCCCCTTCCCCAAAATGGCTGCCCTTGTGGCAAAATTTGAAACCATTATTATTATTATTATTATTATTTGATCGTCTGGTGGCCATGGCAAAAGAGGTTGTATGGTGGACAAGGTTGAAGGGACTAAAGACAAACGCTTTTCTCTTTGGCCAATCCCTAATCAACTTCTTAAAGTTTCACTTGAAAAGGAAAATAAGGGTAGAGGAGGGAGTGTTATCTTCTAGTCAGTTTGCTAGAAGGTGGATGAAAGTAGTGAGAATGGTACAAGGGATCAGGCCTGCCCTAAGCATATGCCTGTAAGTTGGAAAAAAGGAAACGAAAAAAGACACCTGCCCCAAAAGTCCGGGTGCTCATGGTTTTTATGGGGTTTTCCAATGAGCAGCCCTCAAACGTCTCCTCCCTGTTGAGGATTACACATTGTTCATTTTTTTTTCTATTTTTAAATTTTGTTAGTCTTGTTTACATGCAAAACCCTCACAACACACTCTCACACACATACACACACATTCTTTGTTTTATCTTAGATAAAACCCAAATCCTAATAAGTAGGAAGGTAGATAAAACACAAACCCCTT
>NC_068982.1:72524284-72541784 GCF_001194135.2 Octopus bimaculoides | reverse complement strand
CTATTATAATGGCCTCTGTTCCTCAGAACTGTTGGCTGATCTTGTAGCTCTATCACTTAAGCATCCCCTAACTGATTTGTTTAGCTATGTTTTGTCACTGCTGGGTACATCAAAACCCCTTAGCCCTGTACTGACCTCTATGCTAAGTACTTTTTCCCCAGAACTTTGGCCCGCTGGAATCATCTCTCTCTCTGCTCATGTCTCTCTTGCAGTTGTTGGTTTGCAACAGTTTAAATGACATTGATCTCACCAATCTCAGAGGGTCTGCAGAAGTCATGGCCATTGTTGTTTTCAAGAGACTCAACAAAGACAAAAGAGAAAAATTTCTCCTGCTTTCAGACACAGCTGGTTAGTTCAACAATCATAGGTTTTTCCCTTCAGACTTTTTAGTTTTATGTCCAATGACTGGCACCACTTTGAGTCTTTGTATCTGTCCACCTTGCTGTAAATAGATTCTCTCTATAAGTACTGTTTACTATTCTAAGAAATTGGAAGTATTAACCCTTTAAGCATTCAGATTCCTTTGTCAAATGTAATGCTTATTTATTCACATTGTTTTGAATTAATCGCACATTATTTTGTAGCTTCAAGATTTCAATGGTGTGTTTGTATATTTTTTTAGAATGATTTTGTAGGGTAGGTGTGAGAGGCTGGATCTGGTTAGTTTTAACATAAAACTGGTAGAATATTTGGGCCGTATATGACTAGATTAAATACTAAAAGGTTAAATGATTACTGAGTGGTTCATGAGCTTCCATTAATGTTGTAGTTCTTATGGCCTTGAATCTGGTTGATGAAAATATTCCCACCAACCTCATTCATATTTAACAAATGGTTTTAAGAAACTCTAAGCTGAACAGCAGAAGGTATTCAGAGATCCTGCCACTCCTTCCTCATATACTGTATTTTAACGTGCATAAGGAACCCTTTTCTGTCAAAATTTATGTTGAAAAATTATGGAAGTTTCTTATACATGGATAGTATAATAATCCCTTACAAAACCTTTTTCCAGATTTTAAACCCCCAAAATTAGGGGGTTCCTTATACACGTTAAAATACAGTTAGTGTTTTGGCCCTTAACTCTTTACTCTATAAGGGTGCCGGATTGCCAGATTGTATTCATGTCATGACTCCCAGATACTCTTCTGCTGCCACGTTCTATATTGGCTGCATTGCAACCCTACTGAATGCTTAAGGCTCTCCAGAACCAAGGTACATTGGGCATTGTAACCAGTTCAGTCCAAGATGCCAGTTGGCTATAGGACAAATTATGTCTTTTGGAATTCATTTCCATTCCTCCTTGATCAGATCCAGTTGAAACTCTTCTCAGCTGCTTCTGATATTGCCTTAACCCTTTAATATTTAAACCAGCCATATTCAGCCAAAATATTCTACTTGTTTTATGTTTAAACTGGTTGGATCTGGCCTCTAATACCTACCCTAGAAAGTCTCTTTAAAAATATACAATTACATCATTGAAATCTCAAAGTTACAAGATAATATAGGATGAATTCAAAACAGTTATCTTTTACTTGTTTCAGTCATTTGACTGCAGCCATGCTGCGGCACTGCTTTGAAGGGTTTTAGTCAAACATATCAACCCTAGGACTTATTATTTCTTGAAGCCTAGCACTTATTCTATCAGTCTTTTCTGCTGAACAGCTAAGTTACTGAGATGTAAACACACCAACTCCAGTGGTCAAGCAGTGGTGGGGAACAAACACAGACTCAAAGACACACACACACACACACACATGACGGGCTTCTTTCAGTTTCTGTCTATCAAATCTACTCATAAGCTTTCGGTTGCCCTGAGGCTA
Organism: Octopus bimaculoides; assembly: GCF_001194135.2. NCBI lineage: Eukaryota > Metazoa > Mollusca > Cephalopoda > Octopoda > Octopodidae > Octopus > Octopus bimaculoides. Next base: position 72,539,964 of record NC_068982.1, on the reverse strand, counting down.
TAGTAGAAATCACTTGCTGAAGGTGTCATGCAGTGGGACTGAACCCAGAACCATGTGGTTGGAAAGCAAGCTTCTTACCATGCCAGCACCTAATAAAAAATAAGCATTAAATTTGATAGAGTAATTTGAATGTTAAAGGGTTAAGAACTCTGGTTCTCTTTCTCCCAGAAATTGAGAGCTTTTCATTAGCTGTTTCATTAGCAGATTTGCCAACAAACCCTCTCATATCCTTCACACAAAAGTGAACTTGAAATGGAATTGAAGTTGTTTGAGTCTCTTGAAGAAATAGATGTTGACATACCATACGAACATTATAACTAATCAATTATTCAAACATCAGATTACATCCCCCGAACCCACCCATCCCACACACTACTACTATTACCACCACCACTACTAATACTAGTGCTTACTACCTTTAATCTCCATAGATATGTTTGCAGTTCAGTTTCTTTGGAAACCATTCCATTAAATCATTGATATTAAATCCCAGAGTTAATCCTCTGCCTCAAACCATGCCCCCTGTTTACTCAGTCAGTCACGGCGGTTCACATCTCTCACTTGCAGTTTCGATGATTTCTTCACATTGCAGCATTAACCTTTCCATATCAACTTGCCTGGGACCACACTCTGGTTCTGTGATACAAACTCTCCTATTTGAAAGCGATCCAAACTTAAAACCTTCCATCACAATTTTGTGTTAATTTACGTTCCAAGCCAGATTAATAGTGTTATATATGTAATGCTCATGTTGTGTTACATATCTGACACTTGTGTTACATTGTGTTACCTATGTTATAACTCATGTTACATAAGTACTGCTTACATATCTACTGCTTCTGCAATATTGTGTTACACATGTTACATTGTGTACTAAAACAGAAAGACGTGCACACACATTTATATATAAAAACACATTCATATATTTTCATCGATGAATTCATGAAGCTTGGTTCTTTTCCCTAAAACTATATATTTATATGTATTTAATACTGTGAAACTTAATTTAATTTTAATTTTTATAAATTGATTTTAATTGAGTTTTTACCTGTAATTTTGGATTATTATTATTATTATTATATAGACATGCATACATATTTATATGCATATATATACACATAAATATCTTTTTTATCTCTTTTATTTGTTTCAAACATCAGACTGGCCGTGCTGGGGCACTACCTTGAATTTGTGGTCAAATGAGTCAACCCAATACTTTTTTATTCATTTAGTTATTTTTTAAACCTGATGCTTACTCTTTCGGTCTCTTTGTCAAATCACCAATACCAGTTGACAAATAGTGGTGAGAATAAACACAAAGACACATGCACACATACACACACACGCGCACATATACATATATATACTCACAACCGGTTTCTTTCAGTTTCTGTCTACCAAATCCATTCACAAGGCTTTGGTTGGCCTGAGGTTGTAGTAAAAGACATTTACCCAAGGTGTCATGCAGTGGAACTGAATGTGGGATCATGTTGTTGGGAAACAATATTTTCAACCATACTTTATTTCACATTGCTCCAGTTCACTCAATAAATGCCAGGCTTAAAAGTGCAAGCCATGGGGGTGGGAGTTGATTTGTTGACTAATATCCTTCAAGGTGGGGTTCCAACATGGCTACAGTCAAATGATTGAAACAAGTAAAAGAAACATCCATTTTCAACGCTCACATGGGTTGGATAGTTTGACAGGATTCAGCTAAAGGGCTGCATTGTATCCCTTACAGTGTGTGCCAGGTGTTTTTTTTAATAACTGTGTGTTTCTACCCACTTCAGTGTTTCTTTACACATTTTTCATTCACTGAAATCGTCATCTTTTAACTGTTCTTCAAATGACATAAAATATTCATTCCATTTGTTTCAACTTTGTTGGGACACAATCATCACTGTGTTATGATAGAAACAATCAATAACTCTTCTGCGGGGTTTTCCTTGGTATAACCGAAGTTTTTTTTATAAGAGTGCTTAACAACAAACATTATAAATCAAGTATTGGATCAACATATTAAACATTGTAACCTAAGCAGTAAAAGTACATGTAAGAATATAGTTTGTTTATTTAACAGCTGTGAAATATCAGTCTTATCATAAACCATATCTTGATGTTGAGCTTGGCACTATTATAAAGTCTACAATAAACTCTGTGGTATTGGGGAGACTCCATAGGCTGTACTATGAAGGAACTTGTTTTGTTATTATCATCATCATCATTTAACCCTTACGAAGGTATGTGTAGCCAAAAAGACTGAAATTTTTTTTTCTGTTAAGATACATCTACTGAAAGATGATCTCTGATTAGCTATTACACTTCAAAACCAACCATTCATAACATGTGTTCTGTCAGGCTAATGGATTGGCCTCAAAGTCCTTTCAGCTTGTATCACTTGAGCTAATCAATCGGCCTGGGTGTCCCAAGAGGGTTAATATTAACATTTTATGTTGGCATGGGTTGGATGGTTTGATAGGATCTGAAGGGCCAAGATCTGCATTGTGCTTTGTTGTCTCCCATGGTATGGTTCCTATGGCTAGATACCTTTCCTAATGCCAACCACTTTACAGCATATACTAGGTGCTTTTTTTCCATGCCATCAATGCTAATGAGGTCCCCAGCCAGCTTGCAACAGCTCAACTATAAAGTCTATTATAAACTAATATCTTAATGGTGGGACTGATTCTATCATAAAGTCTGTTTTACAATATATATTGATGGTGGGATCTGTCCAATTACAATATCCATTATAAATTATATCTTGACATATTTACAGTTAGGACCTGCCCTATTGTAACATCTGTGGCATGAAAAAGCACAAATGTAAATACAACTCTACCCTTCATCAGCTGTTGACTGAAGATCAGTATAGTCTTGGTTCTTTAACAACAGGATCACTTGCTTCAGAATAAGTGTAGCTTTATGCAACAAATGCTACATAGAGTAAGGGGTGGGATTGTGTAGTTAAGACAGCACAATACGAAATGAGTGGGATACATGAGACAAAACTAAAAGTATATGAAAATAAATGGAAATTAGATATATATATATATATATATATATCATCATTTAATGTCTATTTTCTATGTGGCATGGGTTGGACAGTTTGACTGAAAACTGGAAAGCTGGGTAGCTGCACCAGGTTCTGATCTGATTTGGCAAGGGTCTACAGCTGGATGCCCTTCTTAATATATATATGTGTGTGTGTGTGTGTATTGAGCAGTACGCTTTGATGCTTTACACTTTACCAGAAATTTCCAACTTGGGATCCAGTTGAACATTCCATTTGAACATCCTTGTTGTGTTTAACCATATTAATCAAAACAAAGACTGGCTTGGTTATTGTGAAAACGAAAAAGTGTCTTGTAACATCAGAATAAACACAAAACACAGACTTGATATTTTGAATGCATTTAATATGTTTCTAATAGTTATGTAAGGTAACTTCTTCAGTTGACATTTTAAAATATTTATTTATGATGTATCTTTGTGTGTGTGTGTGTGTGTGTGTGTAGATAAATATAGATAACTGTGCTACAAGTTTTTATTCAACTACTGTTTATTAAAACAACATATTCAAAGGATTCAGAGGGTGTATCATTTACCCAATACCTCTCCAACTTTTTTGCTGTGGAACTTTTTTACCATTCACTGATTCCCTCAATCATCAAAGACATTTCTTTATATCTCTTCTTTTGCCCTCTCCTCCCTCTTACCTTCTTGCCATTTCTTCCTCTGTCTTGCATATCTTTATTTTTAATTCTCTCTCTCCACTAGGTGTGTAGCCTAGTAGTTAGGTTGTAAGATGTTGCACTCAAGATCAAAAGATCATGATTTCAATTCCGGCACCAGGTGGTGCATTGTGTTCATGAAGCAAAACACTTCATTTCATGTTGCTGCTGCCCACGCAGCTGTAAACAAGTTTCAGCCATAGCTGGGAAGTTAATCTCATGACAGACTAGCATCCCATTCAGGAGAAGAGTGTTGTAATGACAACCCCTTATACACCAGGGAAACCAGGTTAAAGCACTGCCCTTATGAGTCTTAGTGCTCATGATAGACCTAAGCCTTCGCCCACTGATTCTCAACCAGAGGCATATGGTCCCTGAGGGTCTTTACAGTTTTACTCTTTTACTTGTTTCAGTCATTTGACTGTGGCCATGCTAGAGCACCGCCTTTTAGTTGAGCTAATCGACCCCAGGACTAATTCTTTGTGAGCCTAGTACTTATTCTATCAGTCTCTTTAGCCGAACTACTAAGTTACAGGGTCGTAAACACACCAGCATCAGTTGTCAAGCGATGTTGGGGGGACAAACACAGACACACAAATATATATATATACACACACATACATATATATATATATATATACACGACGGGCTTCTTTCAGTTTCTGTCTACCAAATCCACTCACAAGGCTTTGGTCGGCCCAAGGCTATAGTAGAAGACTTGCCCAAGGTGCCACGCAGTGGGACTGAACCCGGAACCATGTGGTTGGTAAGCAAGTTACTTACCACACAGCCACTCCTACGCTATATAAGATTTTTTGGGGTTCAACACAACAAAATAGTAAATTAAGGATTCACAGACGTATTTTAAGGGCTCCTGAAAAAATTTTGCTTTAGATGTATGTATTGGTATTTATTGCAAGAAGCAGCTTGGTTTTCTCCTAACATTTTACATAAGTTATGTGTGAAAAGCAAAATAGGAATTTTGAAAGAAGTTTCTATAAAACTAGTTTTTAAACATCAAATGGCTATGGGTGGGTCCACCAGAATGAAATAGTAATTAAAAGGGTCCATAGATAAGAAACGGTTGAGAAACCTTACCTGAACCACTTCTCTCATTTGCCTCTCATACTATTGTGAATCCTCTCTTCTCTCCTTCTAGCTCTAACAGTCTATCTCTCCCTCTCTCTAATATTAATTTCTCTCTCCTCTCCTTATACACTTTCTCTCACTCCCTTGTCAACTGTATCATCCTCCTCCCTCTCCTCCTCCTCCCTCTCCTCCTCCTCTCTCTCTTTCTCCCTTCTTATCCCTCCTGCTTCTCTCCAGGTCTTTCATAATTTTATTTTCTCTCCTCCTATTCACCCATACTACCAACTCTTATCGGGGCTCCCATTGTTAAAAGATATTCATATTGTACCCTTTCTCTCTCTCTTCCCCTTTCATTCATCATGTTGTTTTATAAACTAATTATGACTACAAATTGAAATAGTGTTAATTAGCCATGACCCTCATTACTGTTTTACATGTGAATTGCTACACCTGACCCATTAACTCCTATTGTCATTTAGTAACCAAATGCTAGCAGCCTTGATTTTTTTATCTTTAGTCATTATTAATATTATAGTAATTTTGTACTTATTATTATTATTATTATTATTATTATTATTATTATTATTATTATTATTGAGATGTTTGCTATTATTACTAATTAATGCACTACTTATCTTTTGTATATCATTAATCTTACACCACTGCACGACATTAATCCACTGTGGCACCACTGCTGTTGAAACCAGCAGTACCTCTCTATAAACACCACTAAAACTACTGACAACACAAACACCACTATCAATTAAACATCATCACTATTCCACATGTACTAAGATTAGACACCAACAACAACAACAACAACAACAACACTACAACCAACACAATCGGTATAACCAACAACAACACCAGCACAAAAATCTATCCAGACTAACACTACTGCCAATTAAACACTATCACTTCCCCAAAAGCACCAACACCTATAACAACACCTACACAAACACCATTACTGTGACAACCACCAATGTGAACGCTACTACCACTACCACTACCACTACAATAAATACAAACATAAAACACAATCAGTGGAATCATCACTAACAAAACTGCCACTACCACCAACACAAACATCATCACTGTGACAACCACCAACACAATCACCACTACTATTATTATTCATCAGTATAAACACTACCATCAACATCAACACCAATAGTAATAACATCACAACTATGACCACCAACACGAACACAAGCACTACTACCACAACCAACACCACCACTACAGCCACTACCATCAACACTATTTGAAAGGAAAAAAAGGAAAGGAAAATATTTCTAAGAATTATTTTAGTCAAATAGTTTTTTGTTTTCAATTTCATTTAATTGTAAAACCATTAATAGTTTCTAATCAATCAGTTTAAGTTCGTTTACTGATGCGAGGAGTCTGAACGATTGCAATTACACGGAAACCTTCTTTTGGTTAATTTGTAATTACATATTTCATTTAATTATAAAACTTGTGTTACTTAATTTTTGGTTTCAGGTTAACTCACTTCTTATGAGAAGGCAGGAAAACTGTTGAAAGATGTTTGAGATAAGGAGATTGTTTTTGTTGTTAGCATTTGAAGATTGATATTTTACATGGCTAAACAAATGGGGTAAAATACCAATAATAATGACAACCATAATAATAATAATCTTTTCTACTATAAGCACAAAGCCTGAAATTTTAGGGGAGGGAGCTAGTTGATCACATCGACTCCAGGGCATAACTGGTACTTACTTCATTGACCTTGAAAGGATGAAAGGCAAAGTTGACTTTGGCAGAATTTGAACTTAGAATGTAAGGACATAATAATAGTGATGACGATGATGATGATGTTCTTGTTGTTGTTAAAAATAATCCGTTCTACTACAGGCACAAGGCCTGAAATTTGTGGGGAGGGAACTAGTTTATTACATCAAGCCCAGTGTTTATCAAGAGGGTTCTAAACACTTGAGAGACTATTGAAAGCTTGTGAATATCTAAGGTTACAAGTAGCAACCCTCTACCCACATAAACCCTACCAGGAATAAGACCAAACCTGAGTCAAATCAATCAATAATAATAATAATTTTGGCACAAGGCCAGCAATTTTGGGGGAGGAGATAAGTCAATTACATTGACCCTAGTGCTCAACTGGTACTTATTTTATCAACCCCAAAAGGATGAAAGATGAAGTCAACCTGAGTGGAATTTGAACTCAGATTGTAAAGATGGATGAAATGCCATTAAGCATTTTCTCCACCATGCTAACAGTTCTGCCTGCTCACTACCTTATATAACAATAATGATGATAATAATAATCTCTCTATTATAGGCATAAGGCTTGAAATTTAAGGTGGAGGGGCGTGGCTTGTCAATTGCACCAACCTCAGTATTTGGCTGGTACTTATTTCATCAACCCAAAAGGGTGAAAGACTTCAACAGGATTGGAACACAGAATGTATAGAAATTCTGCTAAGGTCAACTTTGCTTTTAATTCATCTGGGTTCAAAGAAATAAAGTACCAATCATGTACTGAGGTTGATGATATCGATTAAGCAGAGTGTTAGAGATATTTTGAGATGAAGGAGTTAGTTGATTACATTGATCCCAAGACTAGATTAGTACTTTATTTTATCAACCTTAGAAGGTTGAAAAGGCAAAGTTGAGCCCAGTGGGATTTGAACTCAGAATGTAAATGCTGCAAAGAATTTTGACCAGCATTCTAACAATTTTACCAATCCACCACCCTTATATTGATAAGATTCTATTAATCCACCATCCAAGTGGTTATAAGTGTGATTTCCTCATTTATATATAATAATAGTTGATATAATAAGGCAGTGAACTGACAGAAACATTAGCACACTGGGCGAAATGCTTAGTGGTGTTTCGTCTGTCTTCACGTTATGAGTTCAAATTCTGCTGAGGTTGACTTTGCCTTTCATCCTTTTGGGGTTGATAAATTAAGTACCAGTTGTGTACTGGGATCGATCTAATCAACTGGCCCCCTCCCCCAAATATCAGGCCTTGTGCTTAGAGTAGAAAAGAATGATAGTTGATGTAATGTTGGTTAGTTAGTTAGTTGGTTGGTTTATTGAGTAAAAGATAGATGCAGAGAGTTTACATAAAAGGTGTAGGGTGAGTGCTGGTAGAAGGCTTGGTGGCAGGCAATGATAACTTTCTAAAAAAACATTTTTTTTCAATAAAATGTTGTATAGATAGATTTTTTATGGAATAGACTGGTTTGTATTAATAAAACTTTTTTTTAAATAACGTATTTATTGCAAATATACAAATGAGAAATTTGTTGTATTTGATTATATTTTAAGGTAATTAATATTTTTCATATGCAAATTTATTTTAATTTTATCATTTTATGTAAGCACCAATAAGTTTAACAAAAGTTAAAATATAATTATTGTATGTATGCCATAGTTCCTGATATTATACTCATGGTAAAAATATGCTCCCAAAGTTACTCCTCATGTGATGGGAAATACTCTTATAATGATTTTAAATTTAGGCACTAGGCATGCAATTTTGGAAGTGGGACAAGTCAATTACATCAGCCCCTGTGTTCAATTGGTACTTATGAAAGGCAACATATATCCTGGCAGCATTTGAACTCAGAACATAAAGTTTGAAGGAATGCCACTAAGAATTTTCCCTGGCTCATTAATGATTCTGCCAGTTCACCACTTTACTCTAGTTTAATAATAATTGTATATTTATTACTAGTTTGTTTTATGTATTTATTTTTACACTGGCATTAGGTATGGAAGAAAGTTTCTTATTACAAAGTCAGGGAATAGTCTTCCAGAATACTTTATTGGCCAATCTAAAAAGTCTAGTTTAACCCCAAAGTCCTCCCATCACTTAACTTTGGACATTTTTTTATTGACTGCACTGCAACTGTTCACACCTCAGTATACCATATGCACAAAAGAGGATACTTGTTTCCTAGTCAAGCCTTTTAAACCTCCTTCTTTGCTTGGAAGGCATCTTTCAATTGCTGCTTAATCCAGGGGTTTCTCCTATCACCTGCCGCATCACACTGGATGTTTCTGATAAGACCCTATGGAAGAGGTACCTGAGGACTTTACCCCAACAACCCTCCCACGAATAGTGGGTGGCAGAATTGAATGGATGGGTGGATGGATGGTTGAATGGAAACTGGTATGAAAAAGAAAGTTAACTTTGTTAGAATTTGAACTCAAAACAGTGGAAGATGAAACTATATGTGGATATATATTTAAATTAGTCTCCCACTCCCACCCCACCCCTATCACCTGCAATAATTTCAGTTGCCTCCAAACCTGTCTCAGCCAATTTGTAATAATTACATATTTCATTAAAAATATGTACTTAATCTAAATTTTGTATGATTTAATTTATTTCTGGACTATCAGAAATATCTTCCATTTTACTCTGTAATGAACATCTTATTCCATCACTGTACAAGAATTAACACAAATTGATCTTTGCATCTTCTTGTTATTTTATTTTTTTAATTTTATTTATTTGGTATTTTGTTTATCTGGTATACGCATTTGAAGCAGTAGTTAATTAAAATAGCCACCTATGTATCATACTTAATGTACACACACTGTCAATAGGCCAGTTACTGCAACATTTGTCTGGAGATAACATCTCTTATGAACTTGCAATGTTGAAACAATAAATATCAGTGAGAGAGAGACGAGAATTCATCCCAGCAGTGGTCAGCAAGATGATATATGGCTCTGTTTTTTTTTTAGTTAACCCTTTAGTATTCAGATTACTCTGTTAAGTGTATGCCTTTTTATTCACATTATTATGAATTTATCATGCATTATCATGTAACTTTGAGACTACGATGATGTGATTGTTTATTTTTAGCATAATATTGTAGGGTAGGTGTGAGGGGCCAGGATCTAATTGGTTTGAATACAAAACAGGTAGAAAATTTGGGCCAGATATGGCCTGTTTAAATGCTAAAGGGTTAAATACTGATTCATATATCAGAGCTGATAAATTATCATCCAAATAAGTAGCTTAGTTACAACTACACACCAATGAAAAGGCCCCAAAAGGCTGAAATGCATCTGGCACTTTTGCTGACCACTTCTGGGATGAGATTTTAACACAGCATGTCCAGAAGTGAAGTTATCTCTAGACAAAATCTGCAGTGATTGGCCTATTGACAGAGTGTACATACATTAATTATGATACATAAATGGCTACTTTTTATTTTTTTGCTTAGTTATTGTTTCCTGTAATTTTTCCCATGTTTTTTCTGATCCCTTACATGGAATTGTTTTCACCGATTTGTATATTTGCATATTGTTGGGGCAAGTTTTTTTTTTTTTAATCATTATTATTATTTTTAAGATGGAAGTGATTTCTGATGCTAACATACACAAAGAAACCTTATTATCAACGAAGATGGCAGAGTTATATGACATACCCAAGTGCATAAAATAATGGCTGCAGTAGTCAGATTTGAACACTCGATTATAATGATCAGTTGTTCAATAACTTAACCACACAGTCATCATGACCAAATTCAGGAATCTATTCTAAATATTTATCCAAGATAATCTTTAACTCTTTTTTATACCAACCCACTTGAAACCACCCCTGGTTCTACAATACAAACTTCCTGTTTTTAAGTGAACTATGTTAAAATCTTCCATCAAACTTTCCTGTTAATTTATGTTCCAAACACTCCATTATATACAAATGACACATGTGTCAGCCAAATATCAAATGATAGTTAATTCATAGTTGTGTTTACATTCAAATCTATGAACCTACTCCAGTGAAACACTTAGGTAATAAAATATATAGGCTACCTGTTATCCATGACTAGACTTGATAGCATTGGTGGCTTTTGGAAACTAGTGATGGTGTCAAGATTTCTTTACTTTTCTTAGCTAGTAGGGGTAGAGTCTTTTATCAAAGAGATATCTTTGGCACCAGTGACTCTAACTGTACAGGAATAAAGTGATTTATTTTATCTTGTGAACCTGCAAGGATTGGGGAGAAGGAGTCGCATCAAACATCCTTAGTTTGAAAGGGGCTAAAGACCAAGAGCCTAAAATAAAGTTTGTCTGGTTGTAAATATTATGGACATGTTAGGAGAATATATTGTGTTGTGTTCTTGAGCAAAACACTTCATTACATGTTACTCCAGTTCACTCATCCATAAATGAGTAACTCTGATGGACTGGTGACCCATTCAAGAGGATTGTTGTAATCTCAGTTACTTTAACACCATGGCAACTGGGTAACCAACCTTATGAATTCTAGATACACTAATATCCAGGGGTTGATGATGATATATGTTAATAACTCTAACAGAAAAGTGTCATCATCTTCATCAACATTTAACGTCTGTTTTCCTTGTTGGCATGGGTTGGATAGTTTGATAGGAGCTGGTAAGGCTGGAGGCTACATCAAGCCTCCACTGTTTGTTCTGGCATGGTTTCAATGAATGGACGCTCTTCCTAATGCCAACCATTTTACAGAGTGTACTGGGTGCTTTTTATATGGCACCAGCACCAGTTCTTTTAACCTGGCACCAGCACCAAATATGATAAAAAAAAATTGGTATGACTGTGATAAAGTTGGTTAGAAGATAATGCAATTGAAAGAAAACAGGAGATAAAGATCTGAGTACCATGCATAACATCTTATATATTGGAAAACAAAAGAATAACTGTAAAAATGGTGATATTAATGCCAGCGGAGAAGTAATATATACATTAATAGCTAGAATAATTCACTCCATCAAATAATAAGATGTATCATGCTATCAAACAATTGTTAATTTATGTCAGACAGTCATTAATTAATTGCTCAATTTATACTTAAAAATTAACTTATTTCTTTGCCATGTATCAATTTCTTAATTGTTTTTAATTGTTAATTATTCAAATTAAAAGCATTGATTTCATTCTTATCATATTGGAGGCAAGGGTTTTTCCACTATTTTTCTTAAGCCAACTAGTTTAGTTTTTAATTAGACAAGCATAAATCATCAGCTAATTACAGCTTGACCGTTAATTTTAAGCAGCAACGACTGTTTATATATTATACAATGATAGATATATCTACAAGCCACAGAAGATCTTACTAAAACCACACTTAAACTGTTAATTCAGTAATGTAAAACAAGATAAATGTAAGTTAGGTCTGTCTGTCTGGTACCAATTCCTCACAATTTTGATTAATGGTGCCATGGAGAATGAAGTGATATCATGAAGACGACAACAGATGCAGGCATGGCTGTGTGGTTAAGATGCTAGCTTTGCAACACTTTGGGTAGAATTTCGTAGACAGAACTGTATGGAAGTCCTCTATGTATGTATATATATGTATGTGCGTATGTGTCTTTGTATCTAGGTTTGGTCCTTCCTCCTTCACACTTCTATAAAAATCACGCAGATATAAACAGTGACATTGCCATAATTTTTTTTCTGTTAATGGATCAACAGCAGCTTCAAGGACATGTGCAATAAAATATTCCTTTTTCTAGAAAATTTTTTTTAAATAATGGTGAGTGTTAGCAACAGGAAGAGCATCCATCAGTGAAACAGTTCCCCATAAGACAGCCATCTAACCCGTGCTAATATGTGGAAACAGATATAAAAACAAGCCAAGGATAAATCAAGTCAAAATTACTCAAGGTACAGAAATCTATCCTTGGTGAAGTATAGCAATTACCAACTCTGTTGGTTGTGGCTCACTGCAATCTCTTAAGTCTACTGTATACTTCATTAGTGTAATTGAACTATTTACAATTTCAATATCATCTGTTCACGTCTAATTCTTCACCCAACTCATGTTGCCATTAATTGGATACATCTACTCAAACTCCTCTTCATCTCTCTTTCTGTCTTCCTATCTTCTCTCTCACACGCACACACTATCTCTCCTTTCACTTCCTCTCTGTCATCCTACTCCTCTCTCCTACTTCCTCTCTCTCTTTCTCTTTTCTTTATCTAATTCTTAATCATTCTCTCAGTCTTTTACCACATCCTCTATCATCCATTTTTCTCACATGACCATCTTGAATCACCACTTCCCACCATTTTACATAGTTTTGTTGGTGCTGCTAAGATATATATTTGGCGAACTGAACTCTTGACTACTGTTAATACTACTACTACTACTACTACTACTACTCTGCCACTACTCTTTGCATGCCAATTAAGATTTGGGGCAATCATTCACCTAAAAATACAGCTGTCATTGCTGCAACTACTACTACCATCCTTGCTACTGCTGTTAATACTACTACTACTACTACTACTGCTTGAATATGTTAGCCCTTCGCTAGTTTTCAAAGTTCTTTCCCACTATGTGGACTCAGTCAGTTGGTCATCATCGTTTTACTATCCTTTTTCCATGCTTGCATGTGTCAAATGGAATTCGTGGAGCAGGTTTTCTACAATCAGATGCACTTCCTGTCACCAACCCTTACTTGTTTCCAAGCAATGTAATATTTCCCCTACAGCCAGACATGTTTACACACAAGATTAGACATGAAGGACAACCTCTTGTATGGCAGCGACACTTGTTTACAACTACTGTGAGATTACACACACACACACACTCATACTCCTCCTCCCGACTGGCTCCTATGCTGGTGGCACGTAAAAAGCACCATCCGAACATGGTCGATGGTGGTGCCGCCTGACTGGCTCCTGTGCTGCTGGCACGTAAAATGCACCCACTACACTCTCGGAGTGTTTGGCGTTAAGAAGGGCATCCAGCTGTAGAAACCTTGCCAGATCAGATTGGAGCTTGGCGCAAACCATCCAACGCATGCCAGAATGGAAAACAGATGTTAAATGATGATGATATATATATATATATATGAGAAAGAGAGAGAGAATCATTTTTAACGTCTACTTTGAGCTTGATTGATTGCAGTATAGCACACAGCATGCTATACAACAAGCATGAAAACTCTAGTAGCTCGCATTCAAATCTTGTGTTTATTAAATAATATTCATCTATCTCTTCTGGATGGAGTGCTTTTCTTGTTGATCCTACCAAAAACAAAACAGTACGCTGTTTATATGTGTGCACGCGCACGCGTGTTAGATAGAGAGAGAGAGATAATGTAATTTAAGATTTTAACAAACATTGAAGTGAATGAAAAGTTAAGTCTCTTTAAAGATCAATCTGTCATGCTATTTTTCTGATGACATCATGTATTCAGCACTGCACTATATATGCCTACTGTCATTTCTCATTTTCTCATTCTCGCTGTTTCACACTCACAATCAATCTGTATGTAAATAGTATTTCAAACACACACATACACACACACTTGTATGTTTTCCTATTCCATTTGTTTTGCTTCTACTTTTTGATGTTACAACCAAGATCAAGATACGAATCATGAAATGTTTTCCTTGTTATCCTGACATGAAAGTACAAACAGCCTTGGACTAATTCTGCTCTGGTGGTGGTTGTTGTTTTAAACAACTGGAATCTAGCTTATGATCTCTAGTTTCGACTTTTGCATTCTCAGTTGTATTTCTCTTGCTTCTTGCTTAACCCCAGGTAAGCCAGGAGCCATCAGACCTATAAACAGGATGTTTCAGCTGCGATCTCCTCTACTCTTTTTTTTTTTTTTTCAGACATAAACTCAGAGCGTGAGACGTTTTGGCACAGCCACTTTGGCGTCGCTGATGTTTGTCTCTCCCTTTATTGTTGTGTGAACATATTTCTTTTTATATATGAGGAGAGGGAAAGTGTGTATGTCAATCGTATTCAATTAATAATTGTAATCTCTGTGTGGGTGTGTGTGTGTGTGTGTGTGTTTCTATGCATGCAAATGTGTATGTATTTACTTCTTGTGCCAAAAAGTACTGTCACAACAGGCTGAATGTCTAATCAGACGTCAAATCATCTGCGTCTTGAAAGCTATAGCCAATCATTTCGTTCCGATTATCTTTTAAATTTCTTTGTATTTTAAGATAAGAGTTGTGTGGAATTTAAGGGCGATTTGGCTGCCTGTTTTAGGTGACCTGATGACCAAAGCCTTGTGAGTGGGTTTGGTAGACGGAAACTGAAAGAAACCCGTCGTGTATATGTGTGTCTCTTTTTTACAACTGGTGTCGGTGTGTTTCCGTCCTCGTTAACGGTTCAGCAAAAGAGTCCAATAGAAAAAGTACTAGGCTTTAAGAAATAAATCCTGGGGTCGATTTATTCGATTAAAACCCTTCAGGATGATACTCCAGCATGGCCACAGTCTGATGACTGAAACAAGTAAAACAATAAGGGAATATATTAGAGATGTGGTACTTAACATTTAGTAGTTCAGTTGCCCCTTTCAGCAATTGGTGTTTTAAACCAAGTTTAAAGACATACCAGATTGTAATTGTAGTAGTAATAGAATATACAAGGAGGAGACATGGGTTTGTAATATTTATTAGTTGTAACGTTGGCACACCGGGCGAAATGCTTAGCGATATTTCGTCTGTTCTTTTTTTTTATATTCGTTTTACTTGCTTCAGTCATTTGACTGCGGCCATGCTGGAGCACTGCCTTTAGTCGAACAAATCGACCCCAAGACTTATTCTTTGTAAGCCTTGTACTTATTCTATGGGTTTTTTTTTTTGCCGAACCGCTAAGCTACGGGGACGTAAACACACCAGCATCGGTTGTCAAGCGATGTTGGGGGGGACAAAGACAGACATACAAACATATACACACACATACATATATATATATATATATATACATACACGACAGGCTTCTTTCAGTTTCCGTCTGCCAAATCCACTCACAAGTCTTTGGTTGGCCCGAGGCTATAGTAGAAGACACTTGCCCAAGGTGCCACTCAGTGGGACTGAACCCAGAACCATGTTG
>NC_068982.1:72521300-72524203 GCF_001194135.2 Octopus bimaculoides | reverse complement strand
GCAAGCTTCTTACCAAACAACCACTCATGCGCCTGTCTTTACTTTCTGAGTTCAAATTCGGCCGAGGTTGACTCTGCCTTTCATCTTTTCGAGGTCGATAAATTAAGTACCAATTGTGTACTGGGGGTCGATCTAATCGACTGGCCCCTTCCCCCAGAATTTCGGGCTTTGTGCCTAGAGTAGAAAAGAATATACTGGTGAAGGTGCATGGCTTAATCGATTCTCAGACCGGGCGATGCAATGTGTTCATGAGCAAAACACTTCATTTCATGTTGTTGTGCGATCACTTCGGCATCTGACGTACAAACACAAACATTTGATCTCTGTAAACAAACCCATGGCTGTGACAGTAGAGTCCACGATATTGGGTGAGGTGAACCTTTACCTCTCAGCTTGATGGCCCCGTTTTGATTGCAGTTAGAATGTCTGAGTATGTGTATCCTGATAGAGAGAATCTCTTTTAAAATAAGGTTTTAGAGGAGGATTCGAGTTCAGTCATAATGTCTATTAATTTCTACAATATATCTTCAGCGTCCATGTTTACAATTAGGAAATTGAGACCAGCGGTTCCCAAACATTTTTTGCTCCACGGACTGGTTTCGTGCCAGACAATTTTTCCGTAGACCAGAGAATCACGGCGTAGCAAAACGAACGCAATAAAGTACATGTTTTTTTTTTTATTATCACATATGTAATACATGTGTATTATGAAGATAGGTGGTGGGTAAGGGTATCCGGCTCACGAGCGTAAGGTCATGAGTTCGATTCCCAGCAGCACGATGTGACCTTGAGCAAGACACTTTATTTCACGTTGCTTCAGTTCACTCAGTTAGCAAAAGATGAATAGTACCTGTATTTCAAAGCACCAGCTTTGTCACATTCTGTGTCACGCTGAATCTCCCTAAGATGTGTGTGTGTGTGTGGAGAGCTCAGCCACTTGCATGTTAATTTCATGAGCTGGCTGTTCCGTTGATGGGATCAACTAGAACCTTCGTCTTCGTAACCGACAGCGAGCCACATATATATTACATATGTAATCCATATATAATGCAAAAATACCCTGCAGACTGCGATGGTCAATAAAATAGAAACAAAATGCTTTCTCTGTGGGGCCCGGTACCAAATTATCCACGGCACGCTGGTTGGGGACCCTCGATTTAGACTATTGAGAATTGAGTATGATTAGCAATATTACAGTACAACAATGGTGACTGAATACAAACTATCGACTTACCAACTTTGCCTGCCTGCCAGCTGTAATTCCCTGTCAAAGTGTATAATGATTATAAGAATACGAGAGAGAGAGAGAGAGAGAGAGAGAGAGAGAGAGGGAGAGAGAGAGAATAGCAGCATGAAAGGTGTATTTGAATGGATTTCGTAATTGACTGGCATTAGATATAACCAGAACAGCCAGGAGAACCGAGTTAAGACCTGGGGTAGAAAGATTCATTCTTTTCATAGGGAACAAGATGAGTTAATACAGAATATATCTAAAATTCTAATTTATATATATATATATATATATATATATATATATATATAGAGAGAGAGAGAGAGAGAGAGAGAGAGAGAGAGAGAGAAAGAGAGAGAGAGAGCAATGATAGATCTCACTCATGACAGAATGCTACAGACTATCATGAAGTTGTCATTGAACTAATGAAGATAATTGTGATTGTGAAGATATTTTGGTATGGTTTGGTTTTTCTTTTTGTTTGTTTTTTTCCCCCTAAGTTGCTGATTCAATGCATTTGTGATGGATGAAGTAAAACAAAAATTGATGAAATCGTTTCCTCTCAGTTTTCAATAAATCCATTAATTAGCCTCTGTTAACTTCTTTCAGTATTTTCCATTCAATTCCAGAAGATATCCACAAGAGAATCTATTGATTAGAAAACTAAAGGTTTAAAATGTCAGGGTAGGATGCCATAACCCATTCGTAAGCTACCCAAATGACTGCTGGATGGTTTATAAAGGCTTTTTTTTTGTGCTTTTATTTATTGACAAACATTTAAAATACGTTTGGCGTTATCTTGGAGGTTAGTTAGCCCTATCTGCTTTCATCATTTCTTTTTAACATCCCCACACGTACGGTACGCTGTGTTGTTTCATTAGTACACCGTCCAAGCATAAAACTTGAAGTAGCTCACGTGATAGAAAATACTTGCCATGCACAGTGGAATCGAACTCAAGACCACATGCTCGTGAAGTGAATTTCTTCATTATACAGATATGCTATACCGACATTCTTCTAGCATATTGTCTTTTTTTTTTTTTTTACTAGTTGTAGCCATCATGCTGGCGACACAACTAAAAATAAATATTTAAGACAGTACATGGCTTTGATTCCTCCTCTGATAAATATTCTCTATATAGTTTTGCTTGTAGATTGCCTACTACTGAAGTCAATATATGTGCTACATAGTCTTTTTGAATACCACTTGTTTTCGTAGTGGTTTATTTAGGGTGCAGCAGTCGTATTGTATTGTCAGGGGAACAGTGAGACAGCTGTAACAGAGAGAGAGGAGGGGGAGATCTAATAGAGGTAGAATCAACAAGAAAAGTACTCCATCCAGTGAGAGATAAATATCAATTTAATACACAACCGAAAAAGCTACTAATAGTTTCATGCTTTTATGATACTTGAACAGGCATATTTTATAAATATACTTAGTTAAAGTATCGTAAAACATGAAACTATTAATAGCTCTTTCGGTTGTGTGGTTGTGTATTAAATTGATGTGTGTGTGTGTTGAACC
The DNA here is from genome assembly GCF_001194135.2 of Octopus bimaculoides. Lineage (NCBI taxonomy): Eukaryota > Metazoa > Mollusca > Cephalopoda > Octopoda > Octopodidae > Octopus > Octopus bimaculoides. The sequence goes on along the minus strand of NC_068982.1, from coordinate 72,521,447 downwards.
GTTAATCCCTACACATTTCTCTCTCCGTTTTTCACAATGCTCTACTATTCATTTATCACGGATTCGTTTGACAGGGTGGATTTTTTTAAAACCAAATACGTGATAAACAAGTATATATATATATATATATGTATATATATATATGTA
>NC_068982.1:72513420-72518818 GCF_001194135.2 Octopus bimaculoides | reverse complement strand
AGTATGAAGTGGTAAAGAGTGTGACGTGCTGAAAAAAGAGAGAACAGTACTTGAAGAGTAGTTTCATTCCAGTGGTAAATATCCGTGTAGAAATTCGTGCAGATTAATCCTTGTGTGAATAATCCGGAAATTTATGTTGGAACGAAAGTTGATATAGCTTAGGTGGCAGAGGTATATATATTCCATCTTGCAATAGATTTTTGCTTGTTTACTTGAAGGATGTCCAAAATATATATATATATAATTAGATTGGAGCCTGGTGTAGCCATCCGGTTGCACCAGTCCTCAGTCAAATCGTCCAACCCATGCTAGCATGGAAAGCGGACGTTAAACGATGATGATGATGATATATATATGTAGACACATACATACATGCACCATCGTTGTTGTTGTTATCATTGATGTTCATGTTAATTTGATAGGCTTCATTGATGTTGTTGCTTCTATTTACCTCGTTATGGCATTGATTCATGCTTCTCTAAGTACAATGATCTGATAATGTCTTACTCCTAGTATCGATCCGTTCGTTTTGTCCACAGCGATTTTAAATACTGGTTAGTTTATCTTGCACTACTATTATCGATTATATAGTGGTTTGTGTGTGTGTGTAAAGTAAGGAAATCTGATAGTGTTGCTATATTTTCATAGTTCATAGTCATTCCATTTGTCATAAGTAATCTGATAGTTCAGTCGGCTGTTTAATAATAATAATGTTTCCGCGTGCGTGAGGAAACGCGCGCTCATTCATATATCTTTGTTTCAATTATTGGACTGCGGCCTTGCTGGATGACCACCTTGAAGGGTTCAGTAAACAAATCGACCCCAGTAATTTTTTTTTTTTTTTTGAAGTCTGGTGCATATCCTTTCGTTCTCTTTTGCTGAACCGCTACGACACGGGAACGCAAACAAACCAACACCCATTTTCAAGTGGTGGTGTTGGTGGGGAAAGACAAACACAAAGACACACACACATACATATATTCGACGGGCTTCCACACAGATTCCGCTTATTTACTCACGAGGCACTGATCGGCCCAGGGCTACAGCAGAAGACATTTGCCCAAGGTGCCGCCGTATAGGACTAAACTCGAAACCAAGTGGTTGCAAAGTGAGGTTTCAGCGATGAGGATTCAATTGTTTAATCAGTCGAATTACCTGTCCCTGAATTATGTAAGTGGTTGAATATCCCACGTGACTGGGATATTCAGTCACTTTTGAATGTAATTCTTAAGCAGAATCAGTTTGATACAGTGTGACAAGATAGCACCTTTTAAATTTCGGATACAAACCACCCGGCGGGCTTCTATACAGTTTCCGTCTATCTAATTTCGCTTTGTAGCTATGAGTCAATCCAAGGGTACAGAAAATGATATTTGCTCAAAATATCATTCAATGGAATTGAACCCACGATATTTCACGGTTGCGAAAAGGACTTTTTTATCCTTCGGCCATACAATGCCTCTGTGTGTGTGTGTGTGTGTTTTATATCAAAAATTAACTAGAGTTTAACCCCAGGCTGGGTTGTTCGCGACTGTCAGCTTCTGATGTAATAAGCACATCTATCCCCTCTGCCAAGCATATTGAGTTCTAAATCAGATGTTTGCTCTCTGTAAAATAAATAGTATAAACATTTATACTTTACAACCCTTACACTACGCTATAACGTCTCCCTCATAAGTTCGAGTTACATACCTTACATTTTTTTTAACGTTTATATTAACAAAACCCCCACAGTCGCGAACTAGTTGACTGTCAACTTTTGATATCACACACATACATTAATGTTTGATTATTTTGTTTAGTTATAACAATAATTTAACATTAAATTGAAGACGTACTCAATTTTTGTAGAGTACGTATTATACTCTTACAAGAAGGGCGGCAGTGACTTCCAAGTTTCGGCCTGCCTGCCTTCGTCAGACTGTGATAAATTTGGGTTTATCTTGGCTTTATATAGTCTCTGCTAAGTAGTTTTTCTGGGGTAGGTGGAGTTTTGTGTAATGATAATTATGTTTGGTATATGTACATCCGGCAAAGAGCTGTATAGGAAGGATGATAGAGATAGGTAGAGGACATGTATGTTTGTAGGGTGAGTGCTTATGGAATGATATTATAGAAGGTTCTATTGTTTAAAGCTGAAGTTGTGATATTTTTCAGAGTTCAGTCAAGTGTATAAAACTTTGTTGTCAAGTGTGTCTAGTTCAGGTTTATTAGATTCAGAGTATGAAATTGTTAGTAAAGAAATTTGGTTATTGTTGTGTTTTAGTGATCTGAAAGCATATAAGGAGGTGAAAATGTTTGGTCATAAGATGTCTAACTAGAGTTTGTTGTTGATGTTATTTGATTTCTATTAAGAAAATTTAACCCATGTGTTTTGGGAAGGTACAGATTGAGTACTATGTTGCTATAAGTTATTATAGGGAAATTCTACTCGGCTTCAAGTCTGACTGTATGTCTGTGCTTGTTACCCATCGCGCCTCCGCTTGACAACCGGTGTTGATTTGTAGAATAGATATCAGACTTCAAAAAACACAAGGTACTGGAGTCAATTTGTTCGACTAAAACTCTTAAAAGCGATGCCCCAGCATGGTCGAAGTCCAATGACTGAAACAAGTAAAAGACATAAAACTAACGTAGTAGCTATAATACTTTGTCTCAGAGGAACATCCAGCGGTTTTGCCTTCTAACGCACGTCTCGGCATACTGTGTGCCCCCCGCACACGCGTGCATACACACACGTCTTCACAACTCAAGATAAATGGATATGTTGCTAATAAAATTTTCTACAAATATCTTAGGAAAAGTGTAGATACCGATTATATCAGAATTTTTGTGGAAATTTTTTTTCGGGGTCATAGAGAGAGGAGTTTAGGATAATTCACACGAGTCGGCTTTTTTTTTTTATCTTTCTGAAAGCAACGAAACAAAGGGTATTTCTAAATGAAATTTTCTACAATTACATTTCAGATAGTGTAGATTGCGATTATATCGGAATTTAATGTGAAGAAAAAGAATAAAAAGAAGGGTACGAACACATACAAAATGATATCACAATTTTTTTTTAATTTGAAGTTTCATTTTGTAGACATAGTATGCATGTGTGTGCATCCACCAATTTTCTTTTAAGTTGCGTGGAATGGCACATTTGCGTAGGTGTGCCAAATCACTCTGAGGGCTTCTTTGAGACGAAATATCATAGCTAGTGCCGTTGTACATTTGTATGTACGTTAAATGTTAAGCACACTGATATTTTGATCTAAGGCTGTTTCAAGTGCGTATATTAATTTCTGTATTTGTATTTCAATAACCTGCTATATGTAATAACGCAATGGTGTTGCTCCATGCGTAGTTTAATGTATGTTATACAATACTAGCCGAGTAGCCCGTCGTTGCCAGGTAATTTTCAAAATAGGATGCCTTTATTTCAATATTTCTTTTATTCCATGTATTCTGCGATGGATAGGCCTCTTCATTGAGGTTAATTTATGTCTCGATAAACAAAGTTGTTTTTTTTTTTAATTTGACTCGCATAGATATAAAGATTTTTCTAAGTACACGGCTGATGCTTTGTGAAGCTGTTTCGACTATCGCTCTAATGCAATTCCTCTCTCTCTCTCTCACAGAGAGAAAGATTGAGAGAGAGTGTAGTAACTATAGAGAAAAGGAAAGTTTACACTGAGAAAAGCGTAAAAGATAGAGACAGACAGATAGAGAGAGGGATCTTTTCTGTTAGCCTCACAGATTTTGAAAATTTTAAAATTAAATGAACATTTTCTATATTGATGTAATTTTTCACGCTAAATCCGATTTTGTGATTCATTTAATCCAGAAAAGTTTAGAAAAATGTTACAAAGGTTTAAAGTTTGGTCATTTTTACCCAATCAGATTTGGAGGCTAGCATTTTCTGCGTGGTAGCTGTCCATCACAAAATGAAAGCAAAAACATTTACGACGAGAAAGTTTGAAACAAAAGGAAAGCAAAACATTACAACGACGGACGTTGCAAGAAGTTTTAATGAATAAAGTCACGGTCGAACAGGCATGTAAATAATTTACATAGAGCTTAGACAGACGCTCTTGATACTGCAATGCGTCATATTAAGAGAGATGGGAGCAGCATGCGTGAGAGAGATACATATGCAGAGAGAGGGGGATGCATAAAAGACAAAGAGGTAGATTTCTTATTCAAAAGTTGAGTCATTTCTCATAGAAATTACATTTTTTTTATCAATAATAATCGAAAACCTTGGGACGTAGATTTCGAAAATCAAAGCCTTTCCGTGTTTTACACACATACATACACTCCTAAATGCCTGTTGTTCAAAACATAAATCCAAAGGTTTTTTTTTTTTAATGTATAAAAAAAAAAGGGTTTTAAGAATCTTCTCTTAAACATTTGTTGCACTTCATGTTTGAATAAAACAGAACGCAACCACGTGGGAGGCGATTTTCTGAATACGCCTACGAAATATAAACATATTACTATCACAACGTACAGCCTCGTTTATCACGGATTCATTGACAACTGATCCGGTATAACAAGGTACGTTCAATTGTGAACCATGTTGCGCTTATTACGGATTTATCCTCTACAGCACAGGTCAGCGATCAAAGATTCTGCTTGTACCGCAAATATGTACCCCAGCAATCACCCAGTGCTCAGCTACCCATATTGCACTGACTATTGCTTATATTGATGTTACTGTGCTGCAATAATTGAGTATTCTTTATACAGACTTACGTACTCATACTCCTCAACATTCAACCTATGATCCTAACAAACGACGTATACAGTCTGTAAAGAGAACTGGTGAAATCCCTTAATTTTATTAACAAGACTCCTTCGTTATATCATGTCCACAGTCACCTACTTGTACAATACTGTCTATTGATATCTGAAGTATTCCAGAAATAACAACTGAGGTACACCGTTCTTTGTACCCTGCCCCCTGCAACGATCAACACCACTGATAAGGCAATTTAGAGGCTTGTATGTCGACGCATGATAACCACTACAGCTACATATGAGCAATGCAATAATCCTGTACCAGTACTGAGCTGTTACAGAAAGAATTCACGGAGTGGTGACACTGTTCTTGTCAATTCACGTTCTATAAATTGGTTATATTACATAGATCGTTGACATGAATTTGTAGGATTTCACTGTCATTCCCGTTCAATTAAAACCCCTAACCTAAACGGTAACTTAGAAAAGTGCAGCATTATTATAGATTTAAACTTCATTATGTATCAATTAGCTTGAGCAATAGGTGATGTAACGTTCTGAATATAGTCACATTTAGCTATATATAGATATAACCAAAAGTGTGTGTGTGTGTGTGTGTGTATATGTATATATATATATATATATATATATATATATATATATATATATATAT
>NC_068982.1:72510043-72513410 GCF_001194135.2 Octopus bimaculoides | reverse complement strand
TATATATATATATACACTTTATTTAAAAGCAGCAGAAATATAACAAAAGACTGTTACTCGGAGTTTCACGTTCCCGTTCATCGGACAGTTTTTCCAACAAAACTGTCCGATGAACGGGAACGTGAAATGTTTGCGATATCTTATTTTACAAAAGTAAACAAAAATGTGATTTATTGGAATGTTTTTGGAATAGATAGATATACAAACACATACCCACACTAGTGCAAACATGCTAATTTTAAAATAGCATGTTTTACATTGATTTGATATCCTTATATCCTTTATTTCTATAGTGTATATGCTTAAGTATACATATGACATGCATGCGGGAAGAACGCTGGCAAGACATGCAACATGAAGGAAGGTAGAACGCAAACAGAGGAAAACGTAATGAAATGCAATTATGTTAAAAGAACGTGGATTTATAAAGCACTGAAAAATCACTACTTAAATACTGCCAATAAATTTCAGTATAGGCGCATGGCCTAGTGGTTAGGGTGCTGCACTCACGATCGCTAGGTAGTGATTTCGATTCCTAGGACCGGGTGATATATTTGTGTTCTTGAGGGAAAGACTTCATCTCACGTTACTCTGCGAACACTTCAACACCTGACGCGTTGTGTCCCTGTTCAGATAACGTCGATTTGATCGGGTGAGCTAATGTGCAGCACGAGCATTTGATTACTATAAGCAAATCATTTGTGCAGATCGTTCGCCAAAGGCTGAACTATCATACACTGTCTTCGACGGGAGAGTCCGTCATATATATACACACACGCACTTTGATGCATTTTAATTCGGTTAGCATTCGTTACTAAACATAATATCTACGTTTATGTGTAGTAAAAAATTAAGCCCATCTCATTTACATTTTGACGCCCTTTTGATACAAACCAAGCGAAAGAAGTGTATTGTTTGTTTATATACAACATGCAGTTATATAATGTATTGTTACATGCAAAATGAAAGTGAAGCGAAGCAAGCCAATATTTAGCTTTTTAATAGCAATGTAATTTTACTTGGTTTTTTTATCTGGTTTGCAAGATTCTTTATGTGAATTCGTGTGTTGAACCAGACTATGTTGTGTCCGGGGAGAGTCATAAATGAGTGGAAATCGAACCGGTGAGTGTGTTAGATAAGGTATTAAGACAAAATGAATCTCCCCAGATACAAAATAATGTAATCTTAGTTGAAAAGAAAAATACTAAAAGTATATTTACTGTTGTTAAAGCAATGAAATATTTCTTAGTCGAACTCCTGCAAGGCATGCAACAGTTGAAAATTTAAAGCAGCCAGCTATAAGATGAAATATTGCTAAGCAGTTGCTAACAGAATGTGCATTTAATATTTAAAAACTATGATGAATAAATGAAGAATGTTTACTGAAAAAAAAGGACAATGAAGCATAATCTGTAATAATAAGAGCAACTCCTACTACCAAAAAGGTTTCAACACAAAACTTCATCAGCAACTGAACCAAGCTTGAAATAAAATACTATTAGTATTAAAAAAGCAGGAAGAAAACAAACACTATAAATGATAATAAATGTGTAAGAAAAAAGTAAGGAAAATAAAGTTGTAGAGATATGCAATGTTTCCAAGAAATTCAAATGAGAAATTACTTGTAAAATTGACTTCTTTTTCTCCATAGCTAACTCTCCTCAAAATAGGAGAGAAAGCACAAACAAATTGCTGCAAAGCAGCACAAAAACAATTAACAAAGTGTTTAAAACACTGACACAAAATAAACGATGTTAACACTGTGAAAAATACCGTCAAACTGACTTACGTACAACTAGAAAAACACGGAGGCATGCTAACGTTTCTGCCAACTCGCGCCTTTACAGACCATCATATAACATGTTTGACTTGCGCATTGCGTTTTTATTATCTTCCGTTTTTACGTATCCGGTATGCACATGCGCATTACGTTTTCATATTTCTCTTTCCGATTCCTACTCAAAACTATTTACAAATCACAGCCATCTCACGAACTTGCGCTCGCGTTCCGATGGCTGTGAATAAATAATATCGAAGATATTAGAAAGACAAATAACAGTTAAAACCTCGAAGTCACTGTTAATTTGTTTCCTGTAAAGAATACGTAGATATATGGCAGCAGAACACCTGGCGTAGCCCAGGTGTAAGGCCGGAAAGTAACTATATGTGCTATATGTAACATAGAATTGTTCTGATTGCATTTATATCCGGTTTAATGGACCCCTATTGCATTTCTACACACACACACACAGATTGTGTGTATGGATCATAGAAAAGGAACTTGACATTGATGTGATAAATGATGGTGAATGTTTGTGACACCTAACCAATTCCCAAGAACATTGTCAAAATAGGCGAATTGATTCTCAGCTTTAAAAGCAAGTTGATGACTTGTGACATTAAGGGGCTACCATTAAACACGTTTGCAGGTAACACTCTGGAAAGATTTAGCACCTGTTCTCGACGGATAAGCGATTGCCTCGCCACAATACAATGGTAAAGTAGTTTGTATTTGAAATCCATAACATTTATCCACCAGAAACATTATACTTACCTTTTTTAAGTATAGCTCACGTCTTCAATTTCAAAGACAGTCGTCTGATTTAAACATAATTTTAATTGTGGTATTAACATCTTGTCGTTTGTGGTCATTGCAAAAATGAGATAATTATTTAATTATTTGTCGTTGTGAAGAGTTAAGCCATGTCGTTGTTACCTAATTCCTCACACATACACTTATTGCCCACTCAATTGCATTAGTGAAACCATTTCACTCGATTGTCTATTCATCTTGTGTCCTCTTCACTCTATAACATCCATGTGTCAGCTCCGTTTCATTCGTTGTATCTCTTCTAAATTGCAATAAATTCTGTATTTATAGACTCTGTGTGTGTATGCGTTTGCATTGACAGCTGCAGTGGATGGCTGTTTTAACACACACACGCTTCACTGCAAAGGAAGACGGAGGGGAAAGCAGAGCAAAATTCATCACTTGCGATATTATTACTTTTCTTTTTTTAATTTCATTTCTTTTCTTTCTTTTTTTATACATTGACGGTGATGTACATCCATTTCATGAAACGTCTGAATATTTATATGTTATATATGAATTAGTGAAGGTTTTTAAGTATCGATTTAAAATAAATTATTTCGTTTTACGTACTGAAGATCTTTTATCTTTTACCTGTTTCAGTCATTAGACTGTGGCCATGCTTAGGCACCACCTTGAAGAATTTCCAGTCGAATGAATCGACTTGAGTACTTATTTTTTAAAGCCTAGTACTTATTCTATCACTCCCTCTTGCCAAACTGCTTAGTTGCAGGGACGTAAACACACCAACACTGGTTGTCAAGTGGCACTGGGGGG
>NC_068982.1:72505672-72510033 GCF_001194135.2 Octopus bimaculoides | reverse complement strand
GGGGGGGGCATACAAACACACACACACACAATATATATATATATATACACATACATATATACATACACAACAGGTTTCATTTTAGTTTCCATCTAACAAAGGATTTGGTCGGCCCGGAGCTATAGTAGAAGACACTTGCCCAAGGTGCCACGTATTGGGACTGAACGCAGAACCATGTAGTTGGGAAGCAAATTTCTTACCACACAGCCACGCCTGTGCCTAGATATCCATTCTATTGTTACCCATTTGAAATATATGAACAAAATAATCAAAAGGATGTGGCTTTTTATTAGACAGCCAATTATGTAAATCTTGGTTTCAAATCTTGTGTCAATCTCGCCGTATTTGTTAGACAAGGTATGTAATTTTACCTCAGTTAAAGGCGTGTGGCCAAATAATGAGGGTGTTCGGCTCATGATCGCATAAGATCGAGAGTTCAATTCCTGAACCGAGCGGTGGGCTATGTCCTTGAGCAAGGCACATTATTTCACGATGCTCCAAGTCTACCTAGCTGTAAGGAATATCAGCCTCTTTCTGCGTTTCGCTGAGTCAACGTTAAGCAGATGGAGAGGGTGTCTGTGTCTGCTCACGATTATATAGGTACCTAAAACAATTATCCATACTCGCTCCCGAGTCACTCTTTTTTTTAATCTATCAAACTTTTGCAGGTATTGAATAAGATACTAGGTATATACTCTTGAATATTCAATAAAACTGGAGCAAGGTACTAATTTCTTTTTAAAGTACCGTATTTGATGCACGGGCATGTTAGATGCACTCCAATTTCAGCAGTGCTTGTTCAGGGAAAATAGTTTGTAGTACATTAAAGCATGTCATGTAGACACAACTTGGTATATAGAACCCGGGGTGATTTGCTCCCCCCTCTCTCTTTCTTTGAGAGTGAGGAAGAAGTGATTTCTTTTATTTTCTAATAAATAGGATACATACAGGGGACGAACTAGGACAAACAAAAAGGAACATATAGATCGTTGAGCTTTTTTACAGATGATTTAACGAATGATTAATACATGAGGATAATATATTATATGATGATGTTATTGTTTAAAAATTTGATTACTTTTAGGTTGGGGATGGATGTCCCTCTAACCCGCCGGTTGATTTTTTTTTCTTTTTCTTTTTCCATTTCTTTTCCTTCTATGCCCGGTCCGACCGTGTTGGCATGGCCTCTTGCATACACAACTTTCTTCCGACATCCTTCCATCTTTTGGCAAATACTCTTTGCGACAAGCCCCTCCTCTCCAGACAGATCTTGGAAACAAGATGGGCGGTGAAGTAGTTCACCAGCCCTCGTCTGGAGATGAACTGTCCTGTCGCAATTCCTTCCGAGCGCGTCCTCCATACCGTTTCTTTCAATGTGGTTATTACGCAGAAAAATGCTGCCTTCCTCTCTTTGGAAAAGGAGGAAGGCGGTACCATCTTAATCATGGACTCAGTTGAGAGTCGTACTCTTTCTGTATCCGTCATCAGTTGTTCGGCATAGGTTATCAAATCACTCAGCTCCCCAGAGAGTGAGGAAGAAGTGCGTCATTCGTGCTGTGAAATATGGTGTTTTGGCACCGTCTCAAGCCTTTCTTTGTTCACAGATATCTCAGTGCTATCTGGAGCAACAGTTTCGAAATCAAGATAAGAACTAACCCAAAATCGTTTTTACTTTTAAGAGCACGACAGGGCGGTAAGCTCTGGCAGGATCGTTAGAGCGTCGGACAAAATGTCATGCAGTATTCCGACATTTTACGTTCTGGTTTCAAATCCTACCCAAGTCAAGTTTGTCATTCATCCTTGTGGATTCGATTAAATAAAGTACCAGTGAGGTATCGGGATCAATGGTATTGACTAATCCCTCTTCCACTTAAAATTCTTGAACTCATGTCTAAATTAGAAACCATTTTCTGGGGGGAACACAGCTTCAACAGTTATAGAAATATTTTGAACGTTTAAATTTCCAAATGAAATTCTTTTATGTCCACTGTTTCCATTAATTCTGGCTGCGATTCTGTACGGAATAGAGTTGTCTCTCTTCAGTTTTGTCGCCAATGTCTTTTACAAAAGGCATAAGTATCGTTTCTTTCGCAGTCCGTTATTAACCTGAAGTTTTGTGTCCAACAAATAATATTGCACTGAAGTATGGTAAAAGGGCCAAATCACCCATTAAGTTTGTTGGAACAATCTGCTGTTGTTTATCTCCAAGACAGCTATGACTGAGCAGAACTATTATCGAAAACATCCCACCCTGACCATCATACGGCGGTATAACTTGGGATGTGCTTGGTGGTCTATAGATCCGGCAGGGTGGCCACTTTGGAATGGAGAGAGTGGCGATTGCTGTAATCGAGGTATGCTGCGTTTAAAGAAGAGGAGCAACACTCGAATTGGCTACTGCATAGGGCAGCCCAAACCCTCGCCATGCCTTGCCATCACGTACCTTTTTATATCAAGGGTTACATTATCCAATGTACCTTTCATTTTGAAGGTGATATTGTGCGATTTTAAAGATAATCCACTGCTGTTCGTGACAGGACAGCGAGCGTGTGATTTAGAATCTCTCATCTGTTAGGTTTGTTGGATCAAGACCATTCCTGTTACTCAACTCACCTGGGATATTTTCTGTTTGGCTGCACCTGTGGAAAATTTGAAATTTCGTGTATTGGTGTAATTTTCCACGCCGAATCTCATCGGCTAATTCACTTTTTCCAGAAAAAAAAAAACTTTTTAAAAATTTAGAGGTTTCATTTTTACCCAGTCAGAAAACAGAATCTGGAAGCTGTCATATTGTGAGTGACTGCACGTGTTGTCAACTGTAAACAAATGAAATATTGGCAGAATTCTGTTTTAAGCGTGCCATAAGTTATGTATTTTTTTTTTTTTTAGAATTTTCAGAAAATTTTTGCCAATTTGTATTCTACCCACGGGAATTCACCAAACACACACAAAAAATTGGTGCGTGATTTAAGGCCTATTTAGCTATTATTTTAAGCATATATCACAAACACCTCATACCACGTGTGTTTTAAGCATTTAATAAGCGAAAAATGACCACGTGGGTAAACAGCTTGGCTTGTTACTATGGAAACAGACACCTATGTGCCTGTGGCTTTGGATTGGCTAAATTTACCCAAAATTTGCAAACTTTAAAAGTTATTAACTCTTTATTTATTGATTCATGGCGAAAATGAATTTCATGTCAATGATTACCAAACAAAACTCCATCAATACATCAAATATGAAATTAATTGGAACAAAAATCGAAAAAATTGCAAAGTGACAGCCAAACAGGAAAGATCCCTTATCTGAAACATTTTAAAGACCTCAGTCGTGTTGTCTCTCCATATGCACAATTTGGTTACCGCACAGCGCGGTCCAAAAGAAAGAAGAAAACTTCGCCGTGCCCCAGCCATTACTTGGGTTTTTATATTAGGGATTATATTATCCAATGTGCCTTTCCTTTTTGAAGATAGTATAGTACGATTTGAAGGATGATCGACTGCGCGTGATCAAACGATTCCTTGCGTACCTAGAAAAAGAAAAGAAATACTGGCTTCTGAGTGCTTGGTAGGTCTCCCTTAGTAGGTGTGTAACTCTATATGCTTTTTTTTATTGCATTGGCAACCGCATGCAGGCTTCTCTTTTCATTTCAAATCATCCTTGATCCTTCCTCGCCCAGCACAACAATGCTGTGCTTTTTAAAAAGCTCAGCTGCCGAAGAATGCCTCTCTCCCTTCCTCTCTCTCTCTTTCCCATCCCCTACCTTGCCCCATCCAACGTCTGGTTGCCATGACAACTGTCTGATCAATTTTCTGTCCAGGCCAGCGTGCAGGAGGTGGAGGAGTCCAGTTATTATTATTGTTGTTGTAGTGTATGCCTATCAATTGTGTAAAGGAAGAGTAGGTAGGTAGGTAGGTAGGTAGGTATGTGTGTAGGTGGGGCGAGTAGGTAAGTTGGTAGGTAGGTAGGTTGGTTGGTTGGTTGGTTGGTAGGTAGGTAGGTAGGTAGATAGACAGGCAGGCAGCTGGCTATTTCTGCCTATTTGCTTTAGAGCTAAATAAACACTGGTTAGTCAGGCTGTGCTCACTCACTCACTGACTGACTGACTGACTGACTGCCTCGAGGTCCAATGTTGGAAGAGTTCAAAAGATATTGGACTACCAGTGCAAAGGGATGGGGGAGAACGGCTGAGCGGATGATGATGATGGTGGTGGTGGTGGTGGCGGCGACGAAGACGATACTAAAGTTATAAAGTGTGGGAGTGGAAGGAGGGCAATAGCTGTAGCTTTTAGTGGACAAGGTGGGATTGGCATTCAAAGACAAGTAGAGGTGGCGTGGGTGTGGAGATCTGGCGGGGG
>NC_068982.1:72503648-72504852 GCF_001194135.2 Octopus bimaculoides | reverse complement strand
ATATATATATATATATATATATATATATATATATATATATACGTAGGTAGATATGTTTGTGTCTTCTAATTGATGCGAATTTCGTATGGTGAGGATAAACTATTTAGAATGTTTTCATGGGGGGAGAGGGGTTCAGACCGTTTGTGATTTTGTTTTTTTCTTCATAGAGTACATAACCTTCCTAAATAGCATCCAGCATTTATTTATCATCACGTTCTGTTTATCTATTTCCACCGATCCTGTTCTAGTCATCGTTGGATTAATCTCTTGCGAATTTTATTTACGATGTAAGAAAAGTCTGCAATTAAAAAGGACAAGCCCCAGCGCATGTAGTTTACTGTAATATAGATACTGTCATTTAAGCTTTGTTAACATAGCATAGCCGATTGTGGTCTTCGACATCATCAGCAACGACGGTAGCTGAGAGTAGAGGTGATGGTGGTGGTGGTGGTGGAAGACAACACCAACAACCACAACAACAATAATAGTAGCAGCAGCAGCAACAACAGTAGCAGCGGCAACGCCAGCAGCAGTAGCAATACTAGCAGCAGCAGCAACATAATCAGTGTTTCAAAAGAGACAGACATGTGCTTGGTGGGTTGATATGAATATAGACAGGGAAATCTTCTGGGATGTGGGTTTTTCATAAAATGGCTAAAGGATTCTTCGACGAAAGGGTACAGCTTAATGGAGGACAGTTGCAGGTGGCTAAAGGTACGATTAAAAGTTGGTTAATATCACTCCTTGTTCATTCATCTATTATGCAGGCTCTGTGTGTGTGTGTGTGTGTTTGTCTTCATTCATTTCGTTTTTAATCCGTTCGCTTTCGGTGATCGTTCTGTCAAAATAGATGCCCGATTTTGATAGGTGTTTTGTTGAGATTTCTTTCTTCTTTTTTTTTTTTTTGTTTAAGCGTATTGTATGCCTAGATAACCGTTGACACATCGCTATGAACTTGAAATTATTACATTTCTAGCATCACCTCCCCGCCTTCTCTGCTTGCCATTTGACCGAAGACAAGTGTGTGTGACACAGTGCTCTCCCCTTGTTTACTTCCGCTCACCGTTTTCGCTTTTCTCTCATTCTCACCTCGTCATCTCTTTATTCTGTCGTTTCTACTGATGACCGTCGTCTCTGATCTTTACCTTTCATCCTTTCGGAGGCGATAAAAAATTGCTTGGCGGCATTTCTTCCGGTTCTTTAA
>NC_068982.1:72490519-72503227 GCF_001194135.2 Octopus bimaculoides | reverse complement strand
TCAGACCTGCCTATAGTAGAAAGAATTATTGTTATGGATATTATTATTTCTACATCATATTTTTTTAACTTGTCTCTTTTTATTGTACTATCACTGCATTCATTGTTTGCAAACAACGTAAATTGGCCAGTACAAAGGTGTAACTATTTTTTGATTCCTCGGAATTTCCTGCAATGAGATTTTATAAGATATACAATTTTAACGGTGTAGATAACGATTGTGTTGATGAAATTTATTTTATTTATTATTTTTTTTTTCGAGAAAGTGTTTCATATCATTCACCAACCACCGTCGTACCTGGACTTTATTTCTTCATAATTCTCTTTAAAATGCATAGTTTTAAATATCTTGTAGAAATACGTTTTCGACAATAGAGTAGTATGTAATGTTAATATTTCAAACATGAATCTGGAGAAAATGTGAAAAACGCTGATGTTACGGAAATCGACGACGATAAACAAACACGGGGAAAGAGAACGGATTATCGAAATTTCTTCTCATAATTTTATCCCATAGTCGTCGTAATCAACACCCTCGAAAACGTATAACTGTAAAAAAATTTTTAAAGCATGGGCTTTTCAGAAAGTTATGAGAAGACAGTCAGGTTGTAATTATTCCTGTACCAAACTTTTAACCAATCTAAATTATAGAGAACAATGAAATTGATAAGTTCACTAATTTGACTCCAGCACGTCTTGTCACCCACATGCATACATTGGTCAAGACACTTTCTCAATGTGCCATGTACTAGAAACGAACTTAACCACATAAGACATGTTGCGCATTTACATTTAAAAAAAAATCCATTATTAATTTTAAATATTAAATTTATCCATAAATTTAATTATCTTATATAGCAATCCCTCCAAACTTTTCACGTAATTATTTTCCCTCTTACTTTGACTTCAAATCTGAAGGATTTCGTTCGCAAGATTCTTTATGTGAACTCGTGTGTTGTAATAGATTCTGTTCTGTCTTGGGTGGGTAATTATGCCATAACAATAAATCTGAAAAATTTCTATGTAAAAGCATATGTTAATATGTGTTGACTTGATATATTGCCTTTTTTTTTATATATGTATATGTATATTTGGAGACTTCAGTCCCTGGGACCTATTAGTATCCACTCTATTTGGACGTTGCGAGAAAGTTGGAACTAGGGAGTGGAAGAAGCAGGAGATTGTCACTTAGGTGGTTAAATTAAAGGGGTGTGCAGAGGTGGACAGCCAATATGTGTGTGCATTAGAACTAGGGAACGGAAAATTAATGTGTGTATATGTATATATACATATATATATTCTCAAAACATTTTAATGCGATTTACGTTTTTAGAATGTGGGGTATTTAAAAAGAAACGGTAAATTTTTACAAGACCCCCACACACACACACACACAAGAAATTCCATTTTATTTGTGGTAGCTATTCCGAAAGTCTGCACACACACACACACACACATATATATATATGCGTACACACAAACATCTTCCCCCACCCTCGCCAACATCTGTGAAATAAGTAAAGTGTCCTCTTATTATTCTGTCCACTGAGCCGACGACCTAAATTCCTTGCCGCGAGAGAGGGAAAAAAAAAAGAACATGAATAATTAGAACCCAATGGTTTTATATTATTTGACAGTGACGGTGATTGTGGTGGTGGTTATAGTCATTGTAGTGGTGTTGATGGTATGATTTGGGCTGGACTTAGTGTCCGCTGTCTACTGTTTTTCACATACCATTGCCACACACTCCCGTCATTCTCCTGCTTTCACCTCGTGTGTTTGCACGTTTTCCCTTTCATCATACTTCCCCTTCCCTTTCTCTGTCTCTTACTCATACTCAAGCTTGAGGTGGTTGTTGTGATGGCTGTGTTGGTTAAGGTGGTGCTGATGGAGATTTATGTGGTAGTAGTGGTGGTTAGAGTTTTCTTCTTCCATCCCCTATCGCTGCTGCTGCTCCATACTGACAATTATAGTGATGATGGTTGTTACTGTGGTGGTGGCGGCAGTACAACTTGACAAGTGGTGAATTCATGGTATTCCCTACACCTCTATCTTTCTATCCGTTTGTGTATATACCTAGCCAGCCATCATCTATCTACTCCACGAAGCGCGCTGATTCTCCGCCTCCTCTGAAGCGAAGTGCCTGTATTTTAAAGCTAAAACTACTCGCGAAACTCAAAACAGGGAACATAGAACGTCAGAGGAATAGTATGGTGACGCGACGCAGGCGTGCTTAGAATGGAACAACGTAGCTTCACCCTAACCCTTGTTCCCACCTTCGCCAACTTCAACAGACGCACTTGATGTACCTCAAGTTAGTGACAAGGAACGGCAAGAAATGGAAATCAAGATTTGTTTTTAACTGTGTAACTCGAAGTAGATAGAGCTATAAATAAATTAATAGCGTGTAAATATTGGATTGGGGAAAATCCTTCTGGTAGAATATGCTCCACCGTTAAAAATGAATTATCAAAGATATCACTTTCGTTTTCCTGGTGTGTGTGTACCTTTTCTCCAATTTTAATTTATAAGTAAGTCTATCTTGGTGTGTATGCTGTTCTCCTACTTCCTCCTTTATTCTCTGGGGGGGTTGGCCATCTCTCTCTCTCTCTCTCTCTCATTCTCTCTCTCTCTCTCATTCTTTCTCTCTCTCTCTCTCTCTAAACTGTAAAGCTTTTTGCAGTTTAGCTTCTTCAGCTATTCTCCCAGTGGCTAGTTGCTAGGTAACCGTCACTCAGGAATGGTATCTATGCAATACTCACCCTCTTATTTTCTCTCATTTTCTCTCTCTCTGTTCCGTCCCCACCTCTGGACTAAAACACTCTTGTTTTGCCCTCTCCATCCATTCAACTATAGCAAGGAAAATGCGTGTGCTGGAGAGGGAAGGAGAAGAGATAAGTTTGTAAACCTTTTATCCTCTACCATGCTCTCTCTCTCTCTCTCTCTCTCTCTCTCTCTCTCTCCTACCTCTCCCATTGCTTTCTTGTTCAGTCTTTTCCTCCAAAATCTCTTTCGTTACACATATCTATAACGCCTTTCCCTTCCTGATTGAGCTCCTATACAGTTGTCTGTCTGCTGTGTCCCTCAAACATCTACCGTTTAGCTTTTCATATGCCACCCTTTTTCCAACCTCCTACTTTTTACTATTAAGGAGCTGAACTATTTCCAAAAAACATCATCCATCTTACTAATACAAATTTCAAAACAGCATTCCCCTTAGGGAACTTATATTCCATATATATATATACGTATATCATATATTTCAATTTTTTTCCCCCCAAAATTCGTTTACTTCTTTATCTCAAGCAATCTCTCCAGGATTAATTTTTGTTATTCTCTGAGGAATTAGGTACATGACAGTTAAACAAATTAATGCTTTAAAGGCAAGGGATTTTGTGTGAAGGGTCCGAAGGTAGGGGGTGTATTGTGCTCTGTTTTTCTTGCTCTCGCTATGTCTTTGTCTCAGCTTCCAAGCACATTACAGTATCTTAGGGATGGAGGTCAATCAACCTTGCTGAAAACAGCTAACCATTGCCACTGCATGCTTGAAGAGTTAACTAAGGAAGGGTACCAACCAGTCTGTAAATTTACTTGCTCCTGCAATTCATGCTTATAGACAAAAACCAGCCAACCTATACAACAACAATGATAATAATAAACACTGTGGCAAATCCTGTAGAGATAAAATAGATTTCACATGCTCCTAAATTGTAATTAAATTTTTTTTTAATTGTTTTCTTCCTAAATCTTTTTAACTTGTTTCAGTCATTGGACTGCAGTTATGCTGGAACACAAACTTGCAAAGTTTTAGTACTTAGATCTTGTACTTATTTTATTGGTCTCTGGCTACACTGCCAAGTTAAGCGGACAGAAACAAACCAACACTGATTTTCAAGCTGTTCAGGGTACAGACTCAAGCACATACATGCATATATATATATATGACAGGTTTCCACAAAATTTGTCTACCAAACTCACTCACAAGACATTGGTCAGCTCAAGACACTTGCTCAAGGTTCCATGCAGTAGAACTGAACCTGTAACCCTATGGTCTTTTCTTTTACATATTTCTTTCTCCCGGATGCAATAGAGTAGCTCAGCTTTTAGGGGAGGGGGGGTCCAAATTTTTTTAAGCTTATCCCATAATGATCCAAAGTGATGGCAGTTACTTGATTTCTTGCTATTGCTGATCTTCATGCTTACCTTGATTGGATGGGTTTGTGATCAAAACAGGTCTTCTGAGATCTCATAGTTAGAGAATCACAATGAGTCAACATGCAGCTTAAAATAGAATTATTTAATGGGTGTGATTGTGTGGTAAGAAGTTGACTTTCCAACCACACTGCTTCTGGTTCAGTCCCACTGCATGGCACTTTGGACAAGGGTCTTCTCTCCTCAAGCTAACCAAAGCCTCTTGCATTTAGTAAAATAGAAACTGAAAGTACATTGTGCATGCATGTGTTATTGTTTTTTTGCCTTGATTTAACATGATTGTTGTAAATGAGCATCACTGTCATGCAAGTAGTGCCCTTTGTTTTCAGTCTCCTATAAAAGCATGTCTGGCCATGGGGAAATATTACCTGGTTTGGAAACAGGTGAGGGTTGACAACAGGAAGGGCATGCAGCTGTAGAAAATTCACCTCGACAAATTCTGTCTCACCCATGCAAGCATGGAAAAGTAGTTGTTAAAACAATGATGATGTTTAACATGCAAAAAATTGCAGCAGAACACCAATGTAGAGGTCCTTCTTATTTGCAAGAATCAGTTTTGTTACACAAACATATACCTTTAACCCTTTAGCGTTTAAACTGGGCATATCTAGCCCTAATATTCTATTTGTTTTATGTTCAAAGTGGCCAGATCCAGCCTGTCACACCTACCCTACAATATCATTCTAAAAGTAAACAATCACATTATTGAAATCTCAAAGTTACAAGATATTGCATGATTAATTCAAAGCAATATCAATAAATAAGCAATACAATGGACAGAGTAACCTGAATACTAAAGGGGTCAGTAATTTGGAGAGTGTTTTTGTGAAGCAGTTGATTTAAAATGAGCCCCATTTTCAAAGGTTTTGTTAGTCTCAAGAATTATTTATCAATCCCAGAGTTAACGTATCTTCTTAGATGTAGTCCTTCATTTAGAGTTTTATTTGGCCCTGCAACTAATTAAAAGTTTAGCCGATGTGAAATTTCATTCTGAACCCTCTATGACCTAATGATTTGGGAGTTGGGAATTTTTGCAGGCATGGTTAAGTAGTTAAGAAGTTTGCTTTGCAACCATGTGATTTCATGTTCAGTCCCACTGTACAGTACTTTCAGCAAATTTCTTCTAAATCCATGCACTAACCACTGTCTTGTAAACATACACTGTGAAAAAGCCCACCCATCATATCATCATCATTTCATGTTTGTGATCCTATCCTACAGTGTTAGTTTGTTTACATTCCCATAGCTTGGCAATTTGGCAAAAGAAACATCATAGAATAATTACCAGATTTAATAGAATAAGTACTGGGGTCAATTTGTTTGATTTAACCTGTGATGTGGGTACCCTAGCACAGCCACAGTCCAGTGACACAAACAAGCTAAAAGAAAAAATAATTTCTCTCCCTTGTTCCCCCCCCCCACTTTTTTTTCCTACTCATTCTTTTGTGGTGGATAACACCTCTCACTTCAACTTTGGCTCTACTAAAGAAGTGAATAAAACACTACAACTGAAAAGGAAACTTGGTTTAAACCCAGGGCTGAGTAAATCAACAAAGAAAGTTTAGGATAACATAGTCAAAGCATTTTTTATTCTCCATCATCATCAGTGTTCTTATGTCCACTTTCCAGTGGTTTCATGAGTCATGTGGAGTTTATGGAGGCAGACTATCTACAGCCAGATGCGCTTCCTGTCACATCAACCCTGGCCTGTTTCCAATTAAGGTAATATTTCCCCATGGTCAGACATGTTTTCACTAAATATTGGAAATTGACACAGTTTGTATGACAGTGACACTCAGTTACAGCTATCACTCTTATGTCAAGATAAAGACTCAAACAAACACACACACATGTATATACATACATGCATGATGGACTTCATTTAGTTTCCAGCTGCCAAATGCATTCACAAGGCTTTGGTCAGCCCATGGCTATAATAAAAAACACCCAAGGTGTCACACAATAGAACTGAATGTGAAACCAATTTGGTAAGCAACTACATATACGATGTATATTTAAGATATTTACTTTCTGTGAGTGCAAAATATTTTGATTGGATTGACATTTTCTTTCTAGCACCAGCGTCAGTGTCTTATTTATCCCAGATGAGCTGCTCTACATTTTCATCATTAATAGAGCTGGCTGGCGCCGGTGTATGTGGAAGAATGAGATGTCATTGTGGCTGGTCCCTTGATGCAAATACATTTTATCGACTGAATGCTTGCTGTTTCACTGAACTTCATCATTTAACATTCACTTTTTCATACTTGCATGAGTTGGCCAAATTTGTTGAAGCTGGTTTTTGACAGCTGGATGCCCTTGTGCTAACCCTC
This sequence comes from Octopus bimaculoides, assembly GCF_001194135.2. NCBI lineage: Eukaryota > Metazoa > Mollusca > Cephalopoda > Octopoda > Octopodidae > Octopus > Octopus bimaculoides. Next base: position 72,496,683 of record NC_068982.1, on the reverse strand, counting down.
ACCTGTTTCTAAGCAAGCTAATATTTCGCCTTTGGAAACAGGAAATGAACATTGTTTGTATGATAGTGATGTTTATTTATGATCATCATTTCACACACACACACATGATGGACTTCTCAGAGTTTCCATTCACCAAATCCTCTCAAGGCTTTGCTCAGTCTGGGGTTATAATGGAAGATACTTGCCCAAAGTGCTGTACAATGGGATTGAACTCAAGATCACATGGTTGGTAAGCGAGCTTCTTAACTACACAGCCATGCCTGTGCCTACTGAGACATTCTGAGATAAATTTAACTTTAAAGCAATCTCTGGTAAATATAAATACCACCTTAATTTTGTAACCTGTGGGTCTGTTTAGGGATAAAGCTAGGCCCCCAATGATTTAACCTTACTTCATCCTTAGCATTTAATCTGACCATAACCAGCTGAAATATTCTACCTTTTTTTATGTTGAAACTGACTAGATCCAACCTCTCACACCTACCCTACAATGTAATTCTAAAAATCTACAGTTACAGCACTGTAATCTTGATGCTACAAGATAATGCATGATGAATTCAAAACAATGTGAATAAATACATAATACATTTGACAAAGAAAGCTGAATGCTAAAGGGTTAGATGGAGGCTCTGCAGTGATTATTTCGTGGTTCTTTCAATCCCTCATGTATTGTAAATGCTTCATTGGAGATGGGGCATAACACCATCTGTGGGTGAACAACCAAGATGCAGAAGTATTGCCAAATGCAGATAAACAACATTTTTCATCTCCTGGTATTTGAAGTGTTGAGCCCATTACCTACAAAGCTCTCATCTGAGTAAAGTGTCTGTTGATGCTTAAGAAGATACCTGGCTGTTCCAGCATCTCAGCTTCATAGATCACTTACAGTAATGTTGCAAGTGTCTTGGGTTGATAAAGTAGTGGGAGAGTATATGAGGGTATTTGAGTATTTGGTTGTATACCAGGGAAACTCCTTTAACTGCTGAAATACAATTCCTTTTACCATCATCATCATCATTTAACATCCATTCTCCATGCCAGCATGTGTTGGACAGTTTGACAGGAGTAGTTGGCCAGCTGCAGAGCTGCCTAGGTCCCATTTGTTTGTTTTTGCATAGTTTCTATGGGTGGATACCCTTCCTAATACCAACCACTTTACAAAATGTACTGGGTGCTTTTACATGGTGCAGTACAGGTGTTTTTATGTGGAACCAGCACCCACAAGACTAGGATCTCTTGGCTGAGAGAAGGGTGTAGAGGACACACCTGTATGCATGGACAGCCACAGTTTTACTTAGCTTGGCATGTCTTCTTTGTTTCAATTAGTTTTGAAAATAACAAAGGATTGCCATTATTAACCTCATGTTTGGACCATCGTCATCATTTTAACATCTTCTTTTCCATGTTCACATATGTGGAACAGAATTCATCATTGAGGCAGATCTTCTATGGTTGGATGCTTTTCATGTTACCAATCCTTAACTGCTTCCAAGTAAGGTAAAATTTCCCCTTGGCCAGACATGTTTCCACTAAAGATTGGAAGTAGACACCATTACCTTGTATAATGTTGATGCTCATTCACAACTGTCACATGATGTCAAGACAAGGGGCACACACAAAAAAATTTGATGGAAGGTTTTTCATTTAGATCACTTTAAAGCAGGAAAGTTGTATCAAAGAGCAGCCTGAGGCTGGTTGGCATCAAAAGTGTTAAATATATTATTAATGCATTTAATGTAGCAAATTTCTTATCTCTATTTGTAATCATAAACTGAATACAATACAGACACAAATGTCGTTAAAATTTTCTAAAGAATCAATTTAATATGAAAAAAAAAAAGGAAAAAAAGCCCAAATCAGAGATCAATATTCTGTAGCGTTTCATCAAATCCTATACAGATAAGTGATGCATCGTTTACTGATAAATAAAGAGCTAACCTTCTGGACAAAACTATAATCAGCTGACCGGTTTCGTATTAACATAAGAATAACTAAACTACTGGATTATTGATTCAGATATTGGTAACAAGGTTATAATTTCTCCAAGTATTAAACTACTTACTCCTCGGCTCTGTAAGTGCGTGTGTATTTACAAATATATCTACACCAAGTTGTGATCAGTTTGACCTAAACATCATCAGATGTGTTATACCTGCATGTCTACCATTGTTACATAGTTTCAGTTTGGAAACAAGTGCTACTGACCCAGTTTGATAGAAACTATTACTTTTTTTTAAATTTTTACACAGAAGTGGTATACCAGCAAGAACAAAAAAATGTCATGGATGATAGAGGAATGCAAGACACACGTCAGGAATGCAGACAAATTCTCAAACCACCAACTAACTTCTGTGAACTTCAAACAATACACACATACCTAGAGCAATCTCTAGATAAACCTATTGCCATTTGTCCCTGACCTATATAAAATTGAGAAGGCATGTCGTTATGATGTTGCATGCATAATTGCAAGATCATGGTTTCAATTTCCAGATCAGGCAATGTGTTGTGTTCTTGAGCAAAACACTGCATTTTACATTGCTCCAGTCCACTCAACTGTAAATGAATAACTTTGTGACAGACTGGTGTCCTTTTTAAAGGGAATGTTGTGTGATCTTGATCAGTTACACCCCATGGAAACTGGGTAACCAGCCTTATGAGCCCTAGAACCAAGACAGTAATTTCCAGGTGGTTGATGGTGATGATATATGAAATGTTACAACCAGAAGCAAATTGTTCTTTCTAGTTGGCTTCTGTGGATATTATTGTTGTTCCTGGTTGTTGAGGACAACAGCATCAACCACAACATAAACAACAGAAGCCACTCATTTCATGCTGCAGTTGTTGGAGGTTATTTTATTATCCCAACAATTAAAATATCTCTCCAATTATCTATATAGTGGTGGTATGTATTTGCGTGTGGGTGTGTGGGGCAGGGTAAATACATGTTAAAAACAAAAACCTCAAACCTGTAAGCCATGGCAGTAATTCAATACAGTTTCTTTCTCACTTTATAATAGTTTCTCCCCCCCTCCAAACATCATTGCTAGAAATCAGTCTGTCACTACTGCTGGGTTTTCCAGTTCAGATGAACTTTACATTTGAGATATGAGAAGCTTCTTACCAGCTAGCCTACATTTTATGAAACCTTATAGCTTTTTGAGTGTTGTCCTTATCATATGATCTGCAACAGTATAAAGAGGGAATCTCTCTCTCTCTCTCTTGTATGAAAGCCATTTTTTTTTCTTCATTTGAAGAATTAGGAATATTAGACCTGGTGGAAGCCCTTAGGGTGTTCTATTGGTAGCCATTTCATCATCAACGCCATTTAACTCTTAAGCGTTCAGATTACTCTGTCTAATTCACATTTTCTATTGATTACTCAAAATCTTGCAGCTTTGAGATTTTGATGATGTCATTGTTTATTTTTACAATGACATTGTGGGTTAGGTGTGAGAGACCAGATATAGCCAGTTTGAAAAATAATACAAGTAGAATATTTGGGTGGTTTAAATGTTGAAGGGTTAGTGTCTGTTTTTCCATGCTGGTATCAGTTGGGCAGTTTGACATGGGCTGCCAAGCCAGAAAACTGCTGAACTCCAGTGTTTTCTTTGGCATGATTTCTGTGGTTGGATGCATTCCCTAACACCAACCACTTTACAGAGTGTATTGAGTATTTTCATGTGTTTGTGGAATTGAAAAGTTTGCTTCTTATGAAGATGGTTTTGGGTTTAATCAGAAGAGAATGAAAAGGTAATAAAACCTGAGATAGGAGTATGTTGAGGCAGAGTAAAAGGAGAATTAGTAGCAGGAATGGTTAGTGGATGCTTATAGACAGTGTTAGGCAGAAGGTCAACAGGCGGTTTTTTGAGTATGTGTGTTCGTGTTTGTGTGGGGTTGTAGGTGTTGGGTACGTGTACGTGTGTGTGTGTATTTTGTATGCGCGCGTGTGTGTATGTGTATGTTTTTGTGCGTGCGTGTGTGTTTGTGTGTATGTGTATGTTGTGTATATGTGCGTTGCTGTGTACGTGTGTGTGCGTGCGTTTGCTATTGTATGTGCGTGTGTTGTTTATGCCCATGTGTGTGTGATTGTATGCATGTCTGTGTAGTGTTGGTGAGAAGTGTGTGTGTATGTGGGTGTGTACGTGTGTGTGGATGTGCGTGTGTGTGTATATTTTTTGTGCGTGCATGTATGTGTATATTTTTTATGCGTGCATGTATGTGTATGTGTATATTTTTCGTGCGTGCGTGTGTGTTATGTACGTGAGTGAGTATTGTGTATGTGAGAGGTGTGTGTGTATATGTGTATGTGTGTGTGTGGTTTTGTGTATGTATGTGTGTGAGAGCGTAAGGATGTGTGCCAGGTATGTGTGTTATTTTGTGTGTGCACTCCTGTGTGTATGCGGCTGTGTATGTAGGCATGTACATATATAACTTTGATAAGTTTCGGCCACCTAATAGTACCACCTGGTGTGCATGTGATTTATGTGTGTGTATCTATATATATGTATAGATTTATGTCTGTGTATATATAGGTATATATATATATATATATATATATATATATATATATATATATATATATATATATATATATATATGTGTACATATATGAATGTGTATATATGTATGTATGTGTATAAAAATGTGTATGTATGTATGTACGTATATATGTATATATATATATATATAAGTATACATATTTATATACGTATGTGTATTTACTTCTATATATACATATATATGTATATGTATGTATATAGTGGCTGCTTCCTTGTAAATGACCAAAGCCATTACTAGAAAGAATCAGTAAAATAAGTCATTGAAAACATAGCTTGAAGTCCTTATATGACTATTGAGCCCTGCCAAAGATTGGCTCATATTATTACATAAGGCACATTGTGCTGGCTGGCAAAAGAATCAGGTCTTTTGACATGTGTTTTTAATCCTTTAACTGAACAGACCACTTTTCCACAATTTACCAGAGGTTGATTCCTGTGACTTCTCTGATGCTTGACCAGGTCTGCATTACTCCACTTTCTATTGGTTCATTCTTTCTAAGCATTCTCTTGATCTTCTTGTGCGTCACTCTCTCCCGCTCTCTCTCTCTCTCTCTCTCTCTTCCTAGACAATCTTATCACAATACAGGTCACTGGGCCATATCCCACTCCACCAGATATTTCAAGCATCTCAGCAGTAATTCCTGATGGACCAAGTGCTTCCCTCGTCTTCATATCTTTGTTGCTTTTTCTATCATATTGTTGTCAACTCAATAACTGGACCGTCTATTGGTGTAAAGAGTGTCTCTCTGGGCATACTTATTCTCACTCACATCACCTATCTCTTTCTATGTTTGTGTGTATGCTCTCTTACTCTTTTACTTGTTTCAGTCATTTGACTGCGGCCATGCTGGAGCACCACCTTTAGTCGAGCAAATCGACCCCAGGACTTATTCTATTGGTCTCTTTTTGCCGAACCGCTAAGTTACGGGGACGTAAACACACCAGCATCGGTTGTCAAGCGATGGTGGGGGGACAAACATAGACACACAAACACACACACATATATATATATATATATATATATATATATATATATATATATATACATATATACGACAGGCTTCTTTCAGTTTCCGTCTACCAAATCCACTCACAAGGCTTTGGTCGGCCCGAGGCTATAGTAGAAGACACTTGCCCAAGGTGCCATGCAGTGGGACTGAACCCGGAACCATGTGGTTGGTAAGCAAGCTACTTACCATACAGCCACAAAAATACACACACATGCTTTTGTGTATCTCTATATGTGTGTGTGTGTGTATATATACACACACACACACACACATGCATATATATATACATACATACATACATATATATATATATATATATATATACACACATATTTAAGTATATAATTATAAAAATATAATTATAATTAAGAGTGCTGGAGGGCCAACACTAATACGCTAGAAGTAGATGTTAAATGTCTACAAGCCACTCTAAATTTCTCTTTTTATAACGGGGCTGAATGTAAGGGAATGGACTGGCGTTGGCCCTCAAGCACTCTTAATTATAATTATATACTTCGAAATAAATTTTACCGATATGGTGGATTTTTATGTGTGTATATATATATATATATATATATATATATATATATAT
>NC_068982.1:72481478-72490509 GCF_001194135.2 Octopus bimaculoides | reverse complement strand
TATATATATATATATATATATATATATTTATATATATACACACACACAAAAACACTTGTGTAAATAAATATATATATATTTACACAAGTGTTTTTGTGTATCGCTATATGCATGAGTATGTATACATACACTCACATATATATTTACTTAACTCTTGAACATTCAGATTCCTTTGTCAAATGTAGTGTTTGTTCACATTGTTCTGAATTAATCATACATTATCTCAGCTTTAACATTTTGGATGATGTGATTTTATTATTGTTAGAATGACACTGTAGTGCAGGTGTGAGAGGTTGGATCTGGATGGTTTGAATACAAAACTGGCAGAATATTTGGGCTGGGTTTAAATGGTTAATGTAACTATTTCAAAATATATCAAGTAAGACCACTAAAATAGTGTCTGAGACAAGGAAGCCCACCTAAAAATACCTGCTGTTCATACTCTTTATTATGTAACCCAAAATTGTATATAGGGAGAAGCTCAAATTTGACTCGGGTAAAACTCTGTCTAGGGAACAACAACAATAAATGGTTAGTCACATGAAACTACTGTTCTAATACATCCTGACATTTCAACATGTCTTTACTACTAGGTCAATTCTTTGGTATATTCGTTTCTATAAATATTTCTATTCTAATTCAGTGTACAAAAGCTTTTCACTGATTCTCTGTTATTTCCATATCACACTGCAGATTGATGTCTACAGTCGATAAATATATCTATGGCAGCATATTTCAAAGCATGATTATATTTTTGTTCCAGTATTTTACATTTCCTGTTATTGGTTGTATCTTTGTCAGAATTCTGATCATATATATATATATATATATATATATATATATATATGATGCGGTGAATATATTGTCGACTAAATTACGCAAAAATGAAAATAACACTGACATCTCATTCTAACAGATATATTTACCAAAATTACATAAAAATATCTGGAAATACAAAAGAGTAAATTTATTCAATAAAATTGCCATTGGCTTCAACCACAGCCTCCAGACGACTTCGGCATCTCCTGTAACTCTTCTGTATGGTCTCCTTATTTAAGTTGGTGAATGCTGCCATAATCCTTGCCTTCAGTTCATCCTTGATGTTGCAAAAAGTTCTGTTGGTTTCACTCAACTGCGCTCCACATATAATAATCAAGGTGTTTGCAGTGTGGCTAAATGTTAGGGGTGATGTGGTCGCAGAAATTGTCTGACACCCTTGACTGGGTTCTCCTGCTTGCGTGGCACGCTGCAGAGTCCTGTTGCCAGAAACAGGGTCGTCCAGCAGCAACCCTCTTGACCCAGAGCAACACTACCTCCTCCAGGCACTTGATGTAGGCCTCCATGTTGAGTCAGAGGCCATGTAGTAAGATGAATGGAGGTATAACGTTGTCATCACTAGTGATCACTTTAAACACGATGATGTTGACTAGATGTTTAATTTTTATCACTCTCGGTACATGTTCTTATTGGTACATGTTTGTATTGGAACTTCCGTCACAAATACCAAGCAGTACAGCATGTCGTTTCCAAATTTCTGGCAGAATGAATTGCATCATGGCGTTGGTTTTCTCACAGACAGTGTCCAACTGACCCTACTATACTGTATAGTTGACAAAATCAAAAACAAACAATGCACATGCGCGAAATTAAAAATATAAAATGGTGACAATGTACTTGTCACACCCTGTATATCCATGTATTTGTTGTAATTTGTTGACTGTGGCCAAGCTGGAGTTTCATTTCTATTGATGTGTCTCTTGTTTTGTCTGTTGATCTTTCTTTATTTTCATGTTTGTTTTTTTTTCAGCCAATTTGGATTAGATAGATGTATATACATATATATATATATGCATGTCTATGTATACCAGTGTGTGTGTAATTACAGCTATGCATACATGTATGTCTATATACACACACACACTCACAGGTGTGTGTGTATCATCATTACAGATTTTCTATAACTGAATGCCCTTCATGTTGCTTCCCCTAACCGCTAACTTGTTTCCATGTAAGCTAATATTTTCTCATGGGCCAGACATTGGAAAACTGGAAACAGACAACACCAGGATGCCCTTCTTGTCTCTAAACTTGACTTGTTTTTTACATTTTCAAGTAAGAGATTTCTTATTCCATGTCTTCACGATGCACAAAACCAGCAGACAATTAATTTGTTGACAGGGGGAAATGACCACAAACTCACAGCTTGGAGATCAGTGAGTTTTGGAGAAATGTAATTGAAAGCACACACACACACATGAATAGATACGTATATATGAAAGACTTCTTGTAGTTAAAGATGTTTGCCAAGGTGCCACACAGTAGGGTGGAAATCAAACCCACACATCCATGCCTGTGCCTATTTCTACATAGACACACTTAACCTGCTTTGTATACAGAATTTTAATTTTTTTTATTTTTTATTTTCTTATGTAAGGTTTAGATATAATTATCTACTTTTGCCTCAAAAAATAGATATTTGTCAGTTATGAGAGTATTTTAGCCCTTCAGCATTCATATTATTCTGTCAAAAGTAATACTCTTGTATCCCCATTGTTTTTGAATTAATCAGGCATTGTCTTGTAGCTGTGACATTTTGATGAGGTAACTGTTAATTTTTAGAATGATAATGTAGGGTTGATGTGAGAGGCCAGATCTGGCCAGTTTGAATGCAACACAGAATATTTTGGCCAGATATGGCCGGTTTAAATGCTAAAGGGTTAAACTGATTTCAGTGATGGCTGTTGTATTGTGTCAGAAGTCTTGATGATAGAGTTATGCTGTGTATATTTATAACTGACCTTCTAATTTTTACTTAACAGTTGATTACTCTTTTATTCGTTTAATTGTTTCAGTCATTTGACCGTGGCCATGCTGGAGCACCGCCTTTTAATCGAGCTAATCGACCCCAGGACTTATTCTTTGTAAGCCTAGTACTTATTCTATCGGTCTCTTTAGCCAAACTGTTAAGTTACGGGGACGTAAACACACCAGCATTGGTTGTCAAGCGATGGTGGGGGGACAAACACAGACACACAAACACACACATATATATATATATATATACATGTATGCGATGGGCTTCTTTCAGTTTTCGTCTACCAAATCCACTCACAAGGCTTTGGTCGGCCCGAGGCTATAGTAGAAGACACTTGCCCAAGGTGCCACACAGTGGGACTGAACCCGGAACCATGTGGTTCGTAAGCAAGCTACTTACCACACAGCCACTCCTAGGGCATATATTGTTGTTGTTGTTGTTACTTAAACCCAGGTCAGTCCTGATCAAGTAGATCTATGATCAGAGATGCTCCAGACACAATTATTCCATTTTACATTCAAGCACAGTGTGTCAGCAGTGTAGTTGGAGGAAGATTTGGCAGCTATTTCTAGTGATCATGTGGAAACACATTTTTACATTGAGTTATATACACACACATGTATATATATATATATGCATGTATGTATGTATGTATAGGAGCATGGCCTTGTGGTTAATGAGTTGCACTCACAAGATTGTGGTTTCAATTCCTGCACCATGCAGTGCTTTGTGTTCTTGTGCAACACTTCAACATCTGATATGTGGTTCACTGTGCACCTGTACAGGTAATGCTGACTTGTTGGCTGGAGTGAGCTAATATACTGAACAAATATTTGAGCACTGTAAACAAATCATCTGCGCAGGCTGTTCAACAAGAAGTTGCAGAACCTTTGTCTGTTGTTTACAACAGCAGAATCTACCGTCTGTATGTGCGTGTGTGTTCTTAGCTTGGATACAAGATAAGTAGTTGGCATTCAGGGACTAGTTTCAAATATTTTTGAACACATTTGTAAACAAGATAGGGTAGTGATGGTGGTGGTGGTGGCGGCGGCATTTCAGAGTTTTCCTTCATTTGTTTCTTTTTTGCTTTTTAATCTGATTGCAATGGGTGGACAGAGCTGTAAATTTAAACATTAGTCTGAGCACCACAGCAGGTGACTTGCTTAGCAACCGTTCATTTATGAAATAGCTAGGGTGGTGGGGGAATCCCTTTGCTTGCATAGATTGCAGTTTAAATAACCCAGAAATATAATATAGCAGGAGAGTAAAATATTTTGGTGATTTCCACATTGCAATGTTCCTTCTATATATGTGTATGTGTGTGTGTGTGAGTTTACTTGCAATGTTCCTTCTATATATGTGTGTGTGTGTGTGAGTGTACTATGTCTGTCTGTGTACTATCATGTGTGTGTGTGATTATTGATTTGGCTGCAACAGTTCTGTGGTCACTATCCAATTACTGTTAAGGATGAGATGTCACAGTTTTGCATCATTGGAGCAAATTTTCTGCAAGCCATAAGGGTGTTCAGTTATAATCTTCCTCCCCTTCTTCCTCGTTATCTCAAGATTTCACCAGGAATTCATGTTCAGTAATGTAATAATTCACCAAAACCTACAGTTGTTGTTTAAAGCTAACCTAAAGCACAAGGTAATATCAAATTATTCTACAGTTTGGTACAGCAATAGATATCCAACTGGATACACTGTTCTCTTCAATGCAAAGGTTACCTTAACCTCATCATCCTCATTGTTTATTAACATCTATTTTTCCATGCTTGCCTGGGTTGAATAGAGTTTGTTGAGGTAGAATAACTTAAGCTACAATGCTCTTCCTGCTGCCAACCCTCACCTGTTTTCATGCAAGGTAATACTTCCCCACTGGCCAGACATTGTTTCCATGGAATACTGGAAATGAATGAAACTGTTTGTATGTCAGTGACACTCACTTGTGACTATCACACAATGTCAAGGTGAGGAAATAGTAACACACACATGCATACTCACATCAGAATATGTAAAAAAAAAAAAGAAAGTTACCATCTCAAGTCATGCCAACTTATAGGGGCCGGTTTCCTGGTTTCTATGGCATATAAATTCCCCACTTGGACAGGACACCGGTCTGTCACAAGATTACTCATTTTTATTAACTGAGTGGACTGGAGCAATGTGAAATGAAGTGTTTTGCTCAAGAACACAATGTGTCGCCTTGTCCAGAAATCAAAACCACAATCTTACAATCACGAGTCCAACACCCGAACCACTAACCCACATGCCTCCACAAATATGATAGACTTCTTTCAGTTTCCATCCACCAAATCCACTCACTAGGCTTTGGTCCCCCCCCCCCCCGGGCTATAGTAGGAGACATTTATCTACAGAGCCACACAGTGGGACTGAACCTGAAACCATGAGGTTGAGAAGCAAAACTTCTTAACCAGTATGATTAAAATAAGTACCAACTGATGGATTGTATAAAACTTGGCTATATGATTAAAAAGTTTGCTTCATTCTCACTGTGCAGACACTGGTAATATTTCTCCATAACTCAACATGTCCCCATGGTAGATGGGAAAAATGACTCTTCTTGTATGACAGCTATCACTAGGTGTCAAGGTTAACACACACACACACACGTACAATGCATACAATGGGATTCTTTCAGTTTCCCTTTACCAAATTCACTCACAGGGCTTTGGTTGGCCCAGGACTACAGTAGAAGACATTTGTCCTAGGTGTCATGCAGTGAGACTGAACCCAAAACCATGTGAGTGAGAAGCAAACTTCTTTGCTACACAGCCATGCCAATGCCTATTTGGTTTGAATATCCCAATTCAAACATTAGACATGAATTTTTAATAGATATCTTCATGGTTGCATACTCTTACTAATCTGCAAAACTGAATTAATCTTCCAAATTGGAAACCTTATACATTTAGCACAGATCTCCTTTCAAATGTCATTGATTAAATCAGTCATAATTTGCTAGATTTGTGTTGCCATGACCATATGATTAAGAAGTTTGTTTTCCAACCACATGGTTCTTAGTTCAGTCCCAGTGCATGCTGCCTAGGACAAATGACTTCTACTATAGCCATTATTTATACAAGACTTTTTGAGTAGAATTGGTAGACAGAAACTAAAAAAAGCCTCTGTGTGTGTATGTGTGTCTTCTTGTCTTGATAGTTGGTAAACGAGTGTCATGTCATTCATTTTCAATATTCAAGAGGCAAGCTGGCAGAACTGTTGGTAGCATTACATCTGTCTTTATGTTCTGAGTTCAAGTTCCGCCAAGGTTGATTTTTGTCTTTTATCCTTTTGAGGTCGATAAAATAAGTTCCAGTTGAGCACTGGGGTCAGTGTAATCAACTCAGACCCTCCCCCGAACTTGCTGGATTTGTGCCAAAATTTGAAATCAACATTTCCATTATTCTGCAAGAACATATCTGGCTATGGGGAAATATTAGCTTGCTTGGAAACAGGTAAGGGTTAGTAACAGAAAGGGTACTCAACTGAGGAAAACCTGCCTTGACAAACTCTGACCCATGCTAGCATGGAAAAGTAAACATTAAAATGTTGGAGGATACCATGCCAGTGATGATCATCATGATTTTCTTTTTTATTCAGTGTATCTTGGACTGCATTATTCAAAGTGCTTTTCTGCTTTTAAGAAGGTGGTGTACTTTTCAGGTCTGGGGTTTGATCCAACTGCATGGAATCTATTTGGCTGGTATCCCATGATAGCTGCAGGTCGACCAATACCTTATAAATGTAATTTGGTAAAAGGAAATAGAAAAAACTCCATTTTGTGTGTGTGTGTGTGTGCGTATTCATCATGCTGTTGTACTCAAGAAGACTCGTTCTCCACAGCAAAATTGATAGCAGTGGTGGTGCCACATAAAAAGTACATAGTACATTCTGATGTATGTGGTTGGTGTTAGGAAGGGCAACGAGCTGTCGAAACCATTCCAGAACAATGGTGTTTCCCTTGGCCTTACCAGCTCCAGTCAAACCGTCCAACCCATGCCAGCATAGAAAACAGTAAAACAGGCACTGAATGATGATGATGATGATGAGAGAGAGAAGTAGAAAAATAGATAATGTATATGTACATTTGCACAAGTGAGTCCATATTCCTTGTCTTGACATATATGTTCTGTTTGTAAACAAAGAGTCACTGTTCATACAAATGGCATTCATTGCTCAATATACTAGGGTGAAATTAAGGCAGTGAGCTGGCAGAATCATTAGCTCAACAGGGAAAATGCTTAGCAGCATTTTGTCCATCTCCATGTTCTGAGTTTAGAACACACCTGACATGGGTGCATTAATGCTGCACCAGCACAGGTACTTTATAAGTGGCACTGACACCTGAAAGGGCAAGCTTGTATGTGTGGAAGACAATGATTTTACTTAGCTTTGACATGTGTTGTACAGCAAATTGCCTCATCTCCCAAAATATATAACTACGTAATATTACTGAATAAAGTTGATTGGTTAATCTCTCTTCATTTAACCCTTTAGCATTCAAATTACTGTCAAATAAAATGCTTATCTATTCACATTGTTTTGAATTAATCATGCATTATCACAGATTCAAAATTTTGAAAATGTGATTATTTTTAGAATGACATTGTAGGATAGGTGTGAGAGACTGGATCAGGTCAATTTAAATGCCAATGGATTAAGGCTTCCAATGAGCCTTCATTTTTGTAGTTAATATTTTAAATTGTGTCTGGTAAAATGTTAAAGTTGGTTTTAGACAAAACAGCTATGAAATCCAGTATGATCTTTAGAGTCACACATAATAGCTTGCTTTGAGTTACATCATGACTTTATGCCATCATAGTTACACTAGGGCATAAAGCCATAAAACTGACCAATATTCATTTGTATTATCATATCATACTTTTTGATAAATCTTGCATAATGCAAGCACAGCCCCCCCCCTCTCTATCTATCTATCTATCTATCTCCATTGTTACCCATTCTTCATTCCTTCTTAGTTATCTGTTCTGTCCAACCTCAACCTATTCTGGTTCCATTTCTTCTCTTCAACACACACTCTCACTCACTTCATTCTCTACCCTCAGTGGAACTATCCAGCTGTATGTTATGCTGTTCTTTTTAAGAGGCTGATAGAGGCAGGTTTCTGAAATAATTCCCTGCATTCTCTCTCTTGTAGTCCATCATCAGTCCTTTATTTCCTTCTATGCTCCCTCTTTCTGTCTCTCCCCATCTCTCTTCTCCTCTCCTCTCCCCTTTATCTCCCTGTCCCTCTCTCCATCACACACATAAAGGGACTGACACCAGAGTACTGGCGGCTCCATCCCCTGCCTCCTGTATGCACTTATTCTTATAAGCTATTGTTTATTTGTGGCAGAGGGCTGGGCCTTTCTTGATCCCTCCCTTTCTCCCTGTTCCCCTGATTTTGACGCCACAAGGCTTGTATGTTTCTGCAATTTATCAAAGTGGCTGGCATTAAATAAAAAGCTTTGCTACCACAGGACAAAAACAATAAAACAAAAGATCCTGTCCACTCCACTAATGTATACTCTGTGTGTGTGTGTAATATGTATGTGTGCATGGACCCCTATTAAGTGCCAAAGATTTAGTTGTCTTTCTTTATTAGAAGGTCCCCTGCTGTTTGGTTATACTCCTATCTAGAAGTGTAAGAGTTGTGATGGTAGTGTTTCTCCATACTCTCTAATTTTGCTAATTACCTCTGTTTAACTAAGTTGTCTTTGATCTAAATTGAAAGATTTTATTTAAATGATTTATTATAGTGTTGTTTTTGTTTTGTTTCATTGCTTTTTGGCTTTCTTAGCTCCTTCCCTGTTTTGTCTTTCATGTGTGGTACACAGGACATATTACTCTGGCATCCATGCAGCATATATGATATTCATTTCCAATCTTTTTCTGCCCCTGGAGTAACTTGAGACTTATAAAAAAAATTTATATAATTCAGAATGTATAATGAACATAAATGGGATATACCAATACTATATTTGCATACACATGCATAAACTAAGAATATGCAAAAGAAACTAATAAATTATAGCAACTAATAAATTATAGCAACTAATGAATTTATATGCAATTATAAATATTTAGGGGTGAAAAAAGTATTCGTACACAATAAATTTATGAGTTTCTATGCCACAAAATACTGTTAAAATAATTGTTTTTTTACTAGAACTTTCTCGTTTGTTCCAATAA
>NC_068982.1:72475234-72479680 GCF_001194135.2 Octopus bimaculoides | reverse complement strand
TATATATATATATATATATATATATCTAAAGAGAAAGAAAGCTCTTGTCATTGCACTGCAAATAAGAGGCATTGGCAGAGACTTGGCATTGGAATCAACATTTATTTATAACAAAGATATATTGGTGTATAAGAAAGGTATTTGCTTATGACCAAAGTTTCCACAAGAACATTACAAATATTGATTATGGAAGAAAAAAATAGAAATCTTTACAGGGTTTACGCTACATGATGAAACATTTAATATAGACTTGTTAGAAATAACAGCAAAATCTCCTTTGAACTACCAGGAGGTACATTGAATGAAGTAGTCTGAGAAACACACCTGGTTAAAAAAAAAAGGTGCAGGATGGAACATCTTTGATCATAGGTCTGCTCATTCACAGGTCAACTGTTGACCTGGGGCTCCAAACAACAACAACTATGTGTGCAATGTCACATGAATACTGATTATTTTGACTCTGCTTTATCTCTGGTTTCTATTGAGTTTTGTGACAACTAAGAAGAAAAAAAAAAGGAAAATTAACAGCTAATACACCCAAGTTTTAGTGACCTGCCACATCAATGTTTTTTTTGGTTTTTTTTTTTTTAGAAACCTAAAAGACTGTGCCAACTTACCAAAATGGTGATACAAAAAAAAATTTTAAAAAGACATTGACTGTAGATAAAAGAGCAGTTTTTTTTCTCTGTGTATATTGATATAGTTCACTGATCACACTTTGCTCAGCCATGCTAGAGTTCTCAGTGATCTGGCAGACATCCAGCTATGTCTTATGAAAGAGGCTATATTTTTGATAAAGATTTAAAGTAGAATCTGTTTACCATCTCTGTCAGCTCTTCTGTGTGTGGTCAAGCACCATTCTCTTCCATCACCAGCAGGAAGCAAACAAAATGATATTACAGTTATCGTTTCAGCCCTATAGTCTTGTGATGTAAAATCAAGCCAGACTCATGTTCCCAGAATACATGTCCCTTGAAACAGAATTTGGCACAGCTGTTTGGATGCAATGACTGGACATTCAGCCTGATTTGGCAATAGTACATTTTGACACTGGAGGCAAACATACACACACACTGACACATGTGCATGCATACACAGAAATGCACATGCAAATAGAATAAGTTAGAGAGAGAGTGAGAGAGACATTAGAATTTATTAATTGAACATGACTGGCATTAGCACTTCCACTCTCCTTGTCCACATAATAATAAGAAATATGCTTTTACACATAAACAGAGAAAGAAATTGGGGTGAGGAGAACAAGAGAAACATTAAAATGTCTGATGACAAATAAGTCAGCATCAAATCAGTGTCACCGAAACATCTTATACCTCCCTTGGAATAAAGTAAAATGAAATACAGGTAAAAGTCCTGTTGCAAAAAATACTTGACAGTATTTCAATATGTATTTTATGTTCTTGCATTATATTATTGCATTTTTGCATTTGCCTTGCAAGATTCTTGATGTAAAATTGTGTTGAAACTGAATTTTTTTTTTTTTTTTTTTTTTTTTTTTTTGTATCTTGGGAAGGTCATTATGCCAATAATAAACACTAGTTTTATTTCACTTCTTTATTATTATAATTAATTAATTCAAGCTGGCAGAATCATTAGCACACTGGGCAAGATGCTAAGCAGAATTTCATCCATCTTCTTGTTCTGAATTCAGATTCTGCCAAGATCGACTTTGCCTTTCATCCGTTCAGGCTTGATAAATTATGTACCAGTCAAGTACTGGGGTTGATGTGATCAACCATCCCCCTCCTCTCAAATTCCAGGCCTTGTAACTTTAGTAGAAAGAATTATTATTATTATTATTATTATTATTATCATTAATCAAGTAGTTAACCATTTAACTAATTATCTATTGTTTGATAAATAATTTGGTCAATCAATCAGCTAAGTTTGTGAGCTCATCAATGACATGCCCTCATTACTGCTGGTAGCCTCTGGTCTCTTACATAGTTTACAGTTTCTACATTTATATTTATGGAAATGCGAGAATGTCTTAGAGAGAGAGAGAGAGACAGAGAGTATGCACAGCAGTGCTTGTGTGACCCAATGTGAATTCTGTGAAATTGTGAATGGTTAAGCATATTGCTTTTATCTTTTTATTTTAAATTTTAGTGTGTTTGTTTTTGTGGATGGATTGTGGGTGGGTGTCAGTATATATGTGGGTATGTATGTATGGACATTCAAGTCCATTTGCTTTACTTATTTTTGGGATGGCACTGGTCAAATTACCATTTTATGACTCACTTCATCTTTTATTCTAAATACTCGATGGAATTATCCATCTTTGTCATACTTTAACTTTTAGGTTTTCCAAATCCTTAAACATTAACTTTCATACTGTAGCTGTTTCCTGTAAGTATGCACAAGTTTCTGTCTTCAAACATTTAATTTTATTTCAATGTTCATAGAGACACAAGCAGGGCTGTGTGGTTGAGAAGCTCACTTTGCAACCACCTGGTTTTATGTTCAATCCCACCATGTGGAACCTTGGGCAAATGTCTTCTGCTGTGACCCTCAACTGGTCAATGCCTTCTGAATGAATTTGGTTGTCAGAAACTGTTCAGTTAAAAAATACTCCCCCCCCCCCGGAACAATCAGCACAGCTACTACATTTACATACATTTTAGGCTTTATCCAAAAGAAGGTTGCTTGACTAACAGACAAACCTTCACCTAACAATCTACTGTGTCTGCTCCTCGTGCTTTCTAACACTTGTACAGTGGTTACTGTACATCTGAATTAGAAAGTTACATTTTACCCCAGCACAACTTTTTATTCAAAGCACTCTTCTCCTTTTCATTATTCCTTATTATTTTACAATATTTCATCCTCAGAACTATCATTTACCAGTGAATACCTAAGACTATGGTTAAATCTGGTTTTTCGTGGCAGTAAATGGATGATTCTCACTATGATTTCCCTACAGAATTTTACCTGACTACTTTCAAATTAAACATCAAACCCACCAGTCTCGAAGCATGTATGGTCCTTTACCCTTAATTAAATCATTTTTAAAAAGTTCCCATGTTAAAAATATTTAACTCAATTTCAATTCTCAATTGTGCCTACTTCACTCACATTGCAAATGCAATACCTTTACACAAGTACATTTCATTTCTCTATTATTATTATTATTATTATTATTGAGTGAGAGAGCAGTGCATGCCATCAAAGTGACACTGGATTAAAATATATGAAGCCCTTTATACCCATCATGACTACCCGTCTGATAAGGGTACACCAGGCACATGCATCACAACCATATGTACGCGACATGGTGATCTCATATCAAGATAAACAGCGCATGACCTGACAAGTGGGGCTCAGAATTTTCTTCAGGTGAAGTAGCCCATTCTGCTCAAAAGGTCCCTGAATAAGGTTTGTTTAAGGATGTTGAGCAAAACACCCATGTTTCCAAAGGTGAATTATTCAAACCCCAAAGAATTCCTCTCAACACACAGCTATGATGCTCCCCCACTACTTCTGCTCATGATCAGAGATGCACATATCGTCAGCCACCAAGGGCCATGCTCAACTAGTTAAGGTCAAACAACTGACAAGCAAATCTGTGGTATTAAGCAGAATATTTGCTGTAGCCCATCTTTTATACCAAGACAAAACAATGTACATGTTAACACTTCCAACCAATTATGATCAGAAGCCATGAGAGCCACTACCTGGTACTGCATTATTATTATATTGGAACTCTCAATGTAAAACTTGCAACCACCAGCACAGTCTTGTCCATCTGCTCCTTCAGGGCAGTGAACTGGCAGAATTGTTTAGCACATCAAGCAAAATGCTTAGCGATATTTCGCTAAGCATTCTGAGTTCATATTCCGCCAAGGTCAGCTTTGCCTGTCATCCTTTTGGGATCAATAAAACAAGTACCTGTTTAACACTGGGGTCCGTGTAATCAACTAAAGCCTTCCCCCAAAATTTCAGGCCTTGTGCCTATAGTAGAAAGGATTATTATTATTATTATTAATATTATTAAGGTGGCAAGCTGGCAGAATCGTTAGCATGCTGGATGAAATGCTTAGTGGTATTTCGCCTATCGCTATGTTCTGAGTTCAAATGCTGTCAAGGTCAACTTTGTCTTTCATCCTTTCAGGATCAGTAAAATAAGTACCAGTTGAGTACTGTGTCGATGTAATCAACTATCCCCATTCCCCAAATCTCAGGCCTTGTGCCTATAGTAGAAAGGGTTATTATTGTTGTTGTTGTTGTTGTTATGAGCTGGTACAGTCAATAGCATTCCAAACAAAATGCTTAGCAGCATTTCTTCTGATTTTACATTCTGGCTTCCAATGCTTCTTGAGGTTGACGTTCCTTTCATCCTTTCGGGGTTGATAAAATAAAGTACTTGTCAGGTATTGGGGTTGATGTAATCAACTACTCCTTCCTCTAAAATTTCAGGCCTTGTGCCTG
>NC_068982.1:72462297-72474997 GCF_001194135.2 Octopus bimaculoides | reverse complement strand
TTGTTGTTGTTATGAGCTGGTACAGTCAATAGCATTCCAAACAAAATGCTTAGCAGCATTTCTTCTGATTTTACATTCTGGCTTCCAATGCTTCTTGAGGTTGACGTTCCTTTCATCCTTTCGGGGTTGATAAAATAAAGTACTTGTCAGGTATTGGGGTTGATGTAATCAACTACTCCTTCCTCTAAAATTTCAGGCCTTGTGCCTGTATTAGAAAAAAATTATTTTTATTATTGTTATTATGCTTATCATCATTAGGCAATGACTTGACAGTATTGTTAGCACATAGGGCAAAAATGCTTAGCTGTGTTCTGAGTTCAAACTTTGCCGAGGTCAGCTTTGCTTTGCTGGCTTTGTACCAAAATGTGAAACCATTATAAGTCTTAGACTTTCTACCAAATCATCATCAACCAAGAATGTGTTTTGCAACCATATTTCACTCAACACACACACACAAATATACACATATGTACCTACGTACATGCATACGCTCATTTTAATATAGTCTATTACTATTGTGGATGATAAAATAAGACAGGAAGTGGAAGGAGGAGGAGGAGGGTGGGTACTGAATTTGGAGCCTGGAAGTAAGTGTCTCAAAATTAGGTCAGACCTCTATGTTCAGACATGTTTCTAACTGTGTACACCTCTTGGCAGCTCTACAGAAAATGTCTTATATGTGTGGATGTGTGAGTGAGTTTTAATCTAGTCTCCCATTTCTTCTACATACATACATATATATATATATATATATAGAGAGAGAGAGAGAGAGAGAGAGAGAGCTCCCTTTACATTCCCCTCCCCACCAATACTTTTCTTTGGTTCCCTCTCTCTCTCTCAGTCCTCCTTCCCTCACCACCACTTTCTCCCACTATCTTGCTCTTCCTTCTCTCTGCCTTTATATTGCACTCCTCCTCTTCCTCCTCTCCCCTATTCTACCATCTCCTGTCACTCCCTCTCTAATTGTCTCTCAACCCTGCCTCTTTCCCCTTTCACATGCCATATTCACATCTCTCTCTCTCACCCCCCCATCCTACCATTGTCTTGAAATTACCTCATGGACTTTCTTTAAACTTTCATCTCTACTCTTTCATTTTCCATTCATTCTGCCATTCTCTCTACTCTCTCACACTACAACTGTTTTACATACACATACACACACACACACACACACACACACCCCTTCCAGTTAATGCTATGCATTTAATTTCCTCTGTTCCTTTGTTGTATTTAACCTCCTACTCGCCCCCCCCTCTTACTACTACCAGCAACTACCCACCTATTTCATCCATGACCAGCACTGAGCACCCCAACAATGAACCAAGAATGGAAGGAAGCCCGACGTCTGTATGGCCTTTTGGCATGCTAGAAATAGCAGCAAAATTCCTTCAAATCCCATCCTGCTGTCCTAGAAAATGAACACAGATGATATAGGCCCTAGTCTTTACCCTGTTTTCCCTGCATAAGACTAAACAGTCACAAATGGAATGTCCATTAATTGTGAAATCCTTGGGCAAACTACAACAGTCGTAACCATCATTGCCGTGTGTTATGACAAGGTTTTTGGTGTTCAATGTGCCATTAGTATTGTGTAGAGGCAATATTTCAAAAATAGTTGGTGTGGATTAGTTATTGTTTCTTGTCTGACAGGAAGTAGTTCACTGGATTTTGAACAATTAATTCTAGATCAGTCTTTTACTGCTTAACCATTTTTTAAAAATCATATTTCTGTTGAAATACATTGTATCTGTTTCAGTTTATTTTGAAAATAATAAAGAATTTAGCAAATTAACTTTGTCATTATTTAGCTGATGTTTGGAATGTAAATTAGCATGAGATTAATTACAGTTTTAATCTAGATCACTTTAACCCTTTTGGAACCATATTTCTGTTGAAATATACTGTCTTTGTTTCCATTAATTTTGGAAATGATGACTTTTATAAAATAATTGTCATTATTAAGCTGGTGTCTGTAGCATAAGTTAAAATGAAATATTAATGGAGAGTTTTAATTTTGATCATTTTAAAACAGGATATATGTATCATAGAATCAAGGGCAATGTTTGGCAGGTTGGTGTCAAAAGGGTAAATTCTGTCTCCAGAAACACAAGTATTCTTTTATTCTTTTACTTGTTTCAGTCATTTGACTGCACCCATGTTGGAACACTGCCTTAGTACTTATTCTATCAGACTCTTTTGCTGAACTGCTAAGTTGCAGAGAGGAAAACACACAAACAAGCAGTGATGGAGGGACAAACACAAACACAAAGTCACACGCACATTGATATACACATATAAATATATATATACTACAGGCTTCTTTCAGTTTCTGTCTCCCAAGATCACTCACAAGGCTTTGGTCAGCCTAAGGCTCAAGGTGCCATGCAGTGAGACTAAAACCAGAACCATGTGGTTAGGAAGCAAGCTTCTTACCACAAAGTTGAGCCTGTAACTTTGTTTAAATACAGACTTCTTACCAGTTCATATATATACTTGAGGTATATTTGAACCCACAAGAAAGTCCTTCACTGTATTTTGGCATGAAGAGAATTTCTTGCTATAAACAGACAGGTGTAAACACATCAAGTCATTTGCAGCGTTCTCAAACCAGACTGGTGGATGCATGCATTTTGGAGTGGTTATCTCCTCTTCGGCACTACTGACCAGAAAGGTAGATACTATGAACTGACAAATGGGAAACAGGTCCCTCATATTATATTCTCGTCATTTATACAGTGCATTAGTTGTCAGCTCACCATAAATAAAATGCAGGGTGAAAGCGCTAAGCAGTGATGTGTATAAATACAAACTTTTGTTACCCATTTAAATATGCTTGAGATATGTTTAAACCTGTAAGAAAGCAATTCTCTGTGTTTTGTCATGGAGAAAATTTCTTGCTCTGGACATGAATTTCTTATGTCCATTCCTTTGTACAAGCAAAATTTCTCTACCCAGCCAGCAGAAACCAATATTTATAAGTTGGTGTCAAAGAGAGACAACTTTACTTTTCTGTTATTTTAGTCAGTGGAGGGGAGGGGAGTACAAGGTTTTCTCTTGTTGGAGGTCAACATCTGTGAGAAGAACTGGTAGGGGAAAGAATTTCAGAAGCCTGCAAGCAGTCTTGGGAGGCATATTTGGGCAAAATATTTCGTGTGGTATTTCGGTCCATAAGACACTATTGGAATGACAAGAGAAGAAAGAGATTGATGAACTTGGGTGGCAGTGATAAACATATTTCCTAGTTGAGAGGAACAGAGTCAATTGTTGTAGCTATATAAAAAAAAATGTGTCTGTGTGTGTGTATATATATATATTTGTGTGTGTGTGTGTGTGTGTATATATGACTTGCTAGTCTGAGCTTGTGAATGTAACTTATTAATAAGTGGAACTTTGCCAATCAGTCTAATGACCTTCTTCTGGATGTGCAACAGTACTCCTCTAATGTGAGTGTTACTTAAATTTTGTAATCAGAGCTAAAGTACTTTAACCCCTCAGGTAACTCAGTGTTTTGGAGGCTTAGTATTAAAATTGAAATGGAAAAATGTATCTTGTTTCAGTTATTTGGTGTTGCTCCTGAGTTCATAAATAAACTCTACTAATTTTACTTTTTCTCACCATTAGTTTTCAACTGCTTGAGTGATATCAACATAGCTACCTCCTCTTCCTCCTCTTCCTCCTCCTCCTCCTCCTTCTTCTTCTTCTTCTTCTTCTTCTTCTTCTTCTTCTTCTTCTTCTTCTTCTTCTTCTTCTTCTTCTTCTTCTTCTTATGTAGGTAGTGAGCTGGTAGAATCATTAGCATGCTCGGCAAAATGCTTAATGGCAGTTTGTCCATCTTTACGCTCTAAGTTTGAATTCCACCAGGATCAACCTTACCTTTCATCCTTTCAGACTTGATGTAATCAACTGCCTACCCCATCACCTCAAAATTTCAAACTTGTATGCCTATAGAAGAAACAATTATTATTATTATTATTATTATTATTATTAAGGCAGAATCGTTAGCATGCAGGCAAAATGCATAGCAGTATTTCACCCATCGCTAGAGTCTGAGTTCAAATGCCGCCAAGGTTGACTTTGCCTTTCATCCTCTCGGGGCTGATAAATTAAATACCAGTGAAACATTGGTGGTCGTTGTAATCAGCTAGTCCCCTCCCCCAAAATTTCAGGCCTTGTGCCTTTAATAAAAAGGATTATTATTATTATTATTATTAGTAGTAGTAGTAATTTGGACATAATGCTTAGTAACATTTCTTTTGGCTCTTCACATGTTAAGTTCAAATCCTCACATGGCAACTTTGCCTTTCATCCTATCGGGGGTTGATAAAATAAAGTACCAGTTGCATACTGGGGTTGACGTAATCAACTAGCCCCTTTCTACAAAACTTTAGGCCTTGTGCTTGTAGTAGAATGGACCATTGTTGTTGTTACTTTATTATTATTATTATTATTATTATTATTGCCAAACACTTCCAGGATTTAAAATGCTCCCAGAAAACACCCTAACAAACATTGAATATATGGATGAAGGGGTAGTGCTGAGTTGCCTGTCTTTTACTTGAGTGAGTAAAATACTTCAGCTTCGATTACAAAAGCTTAAGTGAAACTCACATTAGAGGAGTACTGTTGGACATTCAGAAGAATGTCCAACAGTAATAAGTTACATTCACAAGCTCAGACTTGAAGTTATATGTACACACACACACGCCCATATATATAGAGAGAGAGAGACCTGAAACTCTTAAATCCAGATAATACCAAATAACAATTCTCATTCAGTTTTAAATTGACTTAGAACATCCTACAAATGAGCTGATATTATGAATATTAATTCTACAGTAATCATTTTAGAATTAGGATTTAACATACTAACATCATCATCATCATCATCATCGTTTAACGTCCGCTTTCCATGCTAGCATGGGTTGGACGATTTGACTGAGGACTGGTGAAACCGGATGGCAACACCAGGCTCCAGTCTGATTTGGCAGAGTTTCTACAGCTGGATGCCCTTCCTAACGCCAACCACTCAGAGAGTGTAGTGGGTGCTTTTACGTGTCACCCGCACAAAAACGGCCACGCTCGAAATGGTGTCTTTTATGTGCCACCCGCACAAGCCAGTCCAGGGGCACTGGCAACGATCTCGCTCGAAAATCCTACAGGAGCCAGTCAGGCGGTACTGGCAACGGCCACGCTCAAAATGGTGCATCTCATGTGCCACCCGCACAAGAACCAGTCCAGGGGCACTGGCAACGATCTTACTTGGCTTGCCGGGTCTTCTCACGCACAGCCCATTTCCAAAGGTCTCGGTCCGTAGTCATCGCCTCGGTGAGGCCCAATGTACGAAGGTCTTGCCTCACCACCTCAGCCCAGGTCTTCCTGGGCCTACCTCTTCAGGAAGACATAAACTAATAATCAGAGAATGATTATAAAATGTTAACTTGATACAGGGACCATGGGGCAGGGAACAAGAAGGGATTAGAATCAGGGGTTATTGAAAAAAAGTTGGGGACAGTATGAAAAGGTGATCAGGTGTGTTTGAGATGTTCTGAAATTATTGTTCATTGTTAAGGTGAATGTGGATGGAAGGTATGGAGGAAATGGAACAGGAAGGAGCGTGGGACTAGGGTGGAGAGAAATCTTGAGACAATCATTAAAGGAAAGAGAGTTGTGGTGGTCATGGGAACAGATCAGAGGAGGCGAACAAAGTGAAAAAATGAGAGGTGTTGAGGAGGCAGTGTGGGGAAAATAAGGCAGAGGGTGAGTTCAATGAGGGCAATGAGGAAGAAAGAGATAACAGGTAGGGAGAAGAGGAAGAATAGTATGAATGCTGCAAAAGCATCCCAGATCTGGAGATAGTGAAGATAGGATGGTAAGAGAGGAACAGGGGGAAGCTGTAGGTGAGTCCAAAGAATGCATTTGGAGAAAGAAAGGCCTGGATATAATGTTGTCGCTATCATTTCTTCAACTGTTTTAATTCATAGTGATATGGATTAGCCCAGTCTACTGTTTGGTATATCTCACTAAATCTTATATCATTTCATTTAATCCATCCATATCCAGCCAAGATATTCTACTTGCTTTAAGTTCAAAGTAGCCAGATCTGGCCCTTCACACTTACCCTACAGTGTTATTCTAAACATAAACTTCTACATTGTCAAAATCTTGAAGCTACAAGATAAGTCATGATTAATTCAAAGCAATATGAATAACTAAGCATTATTACATTAACAGAATAATCTGAATGTCAAAGGGTTAACCAGCATTCTTAGGTTTATCATAATTATTTGTCAAGTATTTTGGTCACCTTTTTTTCTGCCATGAGTATTCTTCTGACATTTGGTTACAGATTTCTTCAGAGCAATAAATGGCAGAGTCACAGTGCACTAAATAAAAACAGTTGGGCCCATTTATGTTTGAATTTTAAATCCTGCCTAAGATTGATTTTGCTTTTCATCTTTCCAAGGTCAATAAAATAATGTATTTATCCATATATAACATGCATTTGTACATAATGTGCTCTCCACTTTTTGTTTGTGAATTATGAAATTCCAGAAAAACAGTATGTCACATGAATTACACATAATGTTTGTTTGGTATTACGGTGTATAGAAAAAGAACTGTTTAGTTAGATTTATTATAATTGCTTTAAGAAATTGTTCATATCCCTTCCAAACAACCTTAAAAATATGGAGTAAAGAAAAAGACTCATCTTACAAGCAGTGTGGAACAACTCTTTGCACTCTGAATCACATTTTGGGAGGGAAAGGCCAATACAAGGGGAGTCATGACAAGGTTCTTGCAGAAATTGTGGATCTTTTTTAAAACGGGGGCCACATTTTTCATTAACGAAACACTTTGAAACTTGGAACACTGGTAGAATGTGTCATATAAAACATCTTTTTCTCTTAGTCTTCTTTAAAAAAAAAGAAATCGATAAATTATTCCATGTTAAAGTTATTGTATTTCTGTAATTTCAACCAATCACTGACGTCCATTCAGCCGATATACATTAAGTGCCGACTACATAAACAAACGATTCTGAAACAATTAACCCTAACCCTAACCCTAACCCTAACCCTAACCCTAACCCTAGAGTTAGGGTTAGGGTTAAAGCAAATTTAAAATGAAAAAAGCAAATAAAACGAAGAATCATTTGTTTATGTAGTCGGCACTTAAAGTATATCGGCTGAATGGACGTCAGTGATTGGTTGAAATTATCGAAATAAGACAATTTTTACATGAAATAAATTCGAATACAAAAATATTTTTCTGTTCTATAACGCAAAATAAATAAGTATACGAAGTTTGAAAGTCTTTCCATACAAAAAACACTACATAAAACATTAATGAAAAATGTGGCCCCCGTTTTAAAAAAGATCCGAAATTGTCAAGTGGACTGATCTGCAAAGAGTGAAGGCTTAATATCAACCAAAGGGTGTCATATTCCTAAAGAAAGGTGACAAGGCTCGCAAAGTAAAGGCAAATGGAAGGGGACACCATTTTCTATTTTACATTTAGCCTCAGGCTGGGAGATGCAAGTAAACCTGAGGGGCAGATCTGTCTTCTCAGAGGAGATAGTGGTAACATTACTCCAACATGACATGTTCCTGCTCTACAGAAATGCTAAAAACAATCATTGTGGTCAAACTTGCAGTACCCTGGGAAGACAAACTCAATATTTGCTACCTGGTAAAAAAATTGAAATATCAGCACTTAGTCAATGAGGCCCTTGTGCAGAATGTGGCCTCATTCCCCATTGAATTTAGCTGCCACGGCTTTCTATCTAAGCCAGTGCACTGACAACTGAAGAAAGCCATCAAGGAAACAGGAACAGCAGCTGAAACTAGCTCAAAATGGCTATGGTTGATAAGAGACCACAAGTGAAACCCTTTTGTAGGTGAAGACTAGCTCAGTCCTTGCTGTGCCCCACTCAGATAAGGTTTATAGGTTAAGTGGCAAAATGCTTGTGATCCTGAGATACCTGCTGACAATACAGAAGGGTTTCCAGCATCACAATAGATTTAGAAGAGCTTGGAAAAGCTCTTGAGTGACTCCTGTAGCTTCTGTGTGGGAAAAGCATCTCTGATGTTTATTTCACCATTACACCTGTGCTGAAGATTGATGACTGTTAATTCCACAGGACATGCACCTGGCCTGGTGTGCCAAACATTATAATTATCATAGAAAAATTTCACATTATTTTAGTGAAAATATAGTTAATGATCTCCTAAGGTAAGTTCTTATGCTATATTGGTAACGGTTGCTACATCCTCTGGAAAAATTATTATATCTATATATATGTATATATATGTGTGTGTGTGTGTGTGTGTATATATATATATATATATATATGTGTGTGTGTGTGTGTATATATATATATGTGTGTATATGTGTGTGTGTGTATATATAGTTGAAAGATGAACTTTAATGACGGGAAACTAAAATGATGTATATTATTTATTGAGAGCTTGTTTTTATTTTTAGCTTGTGCTTAAAATAAACCACTTATCTCTAGATTTTGTATCTTAGTTTATTCTTTTTCTATCACTTAACAGAAGAAATGAAATTTCTCATTGGTAGCTCTGTAATGCCTTGTACTACTACTTAGTAAATTTTGTGTCAGTAGTAAGATAGCCTGAATTGGATTAAATCTGCTTAGTAATCCCTTTTTGTAGTTACTGCCTTGGTAGCTATAAAGAAACATAAAACTAAAGTTTATGATTTTGTAGTCTATTTTCTTAATGTGTTTTGTTATTTTCTCAAGAGTCAAAAGCATCTTTTACCAAAAATAAGGTTTATCTTGTCCTCTGTTTTATGAAGTAATGTTTGGACAATAAGTTGAGCCAGTTTGCTGTCAGATATTTATTTTTTATTTTATTTATTTATTTATTGTTGTTGATCTTTGAAATATCTGCTCTCATTCACCATCATTATCGTTATCATCTAGTGTCTGCTTTCCATGTTGACATGGGTTGAGCAGTTTGACAGTGTCCGACAAGCTTCAGAGCTGCATCAGGTCCCATGTCAGCTTTGAAATGCTGGATGCTCTTCTTCTTCACACCAAACACTTTACAGTGTGTACTGGGTGCTTTTTTTTTTTTTTCTTCATGACATTGGCATTAATGGGGTTACCAAGTAACTTGCAAGACAAAATAAAGTGGAAGGAAAAAAAACCCTTGACTGAGTGGGGAATGTATTTGAACGACGTGGTTTTATGCCAGGCTAAATAAAGTATGTTAGAGGGACAAGTGCAGATGTCATGCTATAAAGGAGATACATGGCTACCCTGCATTATGCAAGGATGGGTAGAGGTAAACTGAAAGGGAGATAAAGATGGTGGTGACAGGGTGCACGAGGATTTTACTTATTCATTTATTTGTTTCATTTTAATTTATTTCATCTACATAATTATTATTTCTATTGGCGTCGTATCTGAAGAATGCATTCATGTAAATGAATGCTATGAGGTGTAGCATCTATTTTTTTTTTTATAATATTTTTTTAATATTTTGTGTTTATATTTATGTATTTTGTTTGTTGCCAGGAATGATTCCAAATAAAAATGAATGGGGCGCATGGTATCGGACTCCTAAAAGACACTCCCTTACAAATGTAGTTAACAATCTATCGTATGCTTGGATCAGCTCTGGATTTTCATCTTCACTGTGGTAAGTATAGTGATTCACTAATCTCCTTCTTGGTTTTGTATTTTATAAGCCTCTCTCCATTATAATGCATTAAAGGAACTGAGCTAGCAGAATTGTTAACACATCAGAGAAAATGCTTAGCAGCATTTTTTTTCCAGATACTCTTTTACTCTTTTACTTGTTTCAGTAATTTTGACTGTGGCCATGCTGGAGCACCACCTTTATTCGAGCAAATCGACCCCAGGACTTATTCTTTGAAAGCCTAGTACTTATTCTATCGGTCTCTTTTGCTGAACCGCTAAGTTACGGGGACGTAAACACACCAGCATCGGTTGTCAAGCGATGTTGGGGGGACAAACACAGACACGCAAACATATACACACACATACACATATATACATATATACGACAGGCTTCTTTCAGTTTCCGTCTACCAAATCCACTCACAAGGCTTTGGTCGGCCCAAGGCTATAGTAGAAGACACTTGCCCAAGGTGCCACGCAGTGGGACTGAACCCGGAACCATGTGGTTGGTAAGCAAGCTACTTACCACACAGCCACTCTTTACATTCCAAGTTCAAATCCCACAGATCAACTTTGCCTTTCATCCATTTAGGGTCAGAAGGGTACCAGTCAAGTACTGGGATAAATGTAATCAACTTGTCCTTTCTCCTCAAAATTGCTGGCTTAGAACCCTGCAATGAGGCAGCATCCTGTTCAGTGTAGAATGTTGTGTCAGTCTATTATACACTATAGAAATTGAATAACCAGACTTAGGGCTCAAGAGGGAAAAAAAACTGATAAGCTGTCTTCTACTTTAGCCTCAAGCTGGCCAAAGCCTTGTGAGTGGATTTGGTATAAGGAAACTGAAAGAAGCCCATAGTATATATATATGTATATATATACACCATAAGCTTCTTTCAGTTCCCTTATGCCAAATGGAAACTGAAAGAAGCCCATAGTATATATATATATATATATATATATATATATATATACACACTATAGGTTTCTTTCAGTTTCCTTATACCAAATCCACTTTCGTATGTGTGTCTTTCTTTGTCCCCACCACCACCACTTGACAACCAGTGCTGGTGTGTTTATGTTCTTGTAACTTAGCAGTTTGGCAAAAGAAACTGATAGAATAAGTGCCAGACTTTAAAAATAAGTTCTGAGATTGATTCGTTCAACTAAAATTTCTCCAAGATGGTACCCCAGCATGGCTGCAGCCTAATGACTGAAACGAGTAAAAAAATAAAAGATAATGAATTAACCGTTTTGCGGGCAGGTAATCTTCCCTTTCTTTTTAAATCCTTGAGATGTGGGTGAATAATGTACAGGAAACTATAAAAAAAGACGAAATCTTTAAACAAGTCATCATCATCATCCTCTTAACATCCACTCTTCCATGGTGACATGGCTCGAACAATTCATCAAGGCAAATTTTCTAGGGCCAGATGCCCTTCTTGTCACTAACCCACTTCTTTCCAAGTAAGGTAATATTTCCCTATCTTTTATCTTTTACTTGTTTCAGTTATTAGACTGTGGCCATGCTGGGGCATGACCTTGAATTTGTAGTTGAATGAATCAACCCCAGTACTTATTTTTTAAGCCTGGTACTTATTCTATTCATCTCTTTTGCCAAACTGCCAACTTACAGGGACACAAACACACCACCATCTGTTGTTAAGCAGTGGTGGGGGACAAACACAAACACACACACAAATATATATATATATATATATATATATATATATATATATATATATATGGGAGAATTTACGAAAACAACAACAGACGAAGATAGGTGGTGTAAACAACAAATGGATGTATTTGTTTAACACTCGGGAATAGAGAAAGTTTTTGACGTTTCGAGCCTACGCTCTTCAACTGAAAGGAACACAGAAAGAAATAAGGAGAGAAGCAAGGAGAAAAAAAATATAAATGTAGTGGTCAGCGATCTATCGGGTGTTCTGTAAAGATTTCCCCTGACCCACTTCCGGTTATTGCAGGAAATAGAACTCAAACAGGTATAATCATACATATCACATTGTAAATTGGAGCTTTCCACTAGTATTCATTTGTCTCTTACAGCTACTGAAGTGGACTATGGTGTTATAATGGAGGCAGTTGAAAGGTCATACACCAAAAGAGACTTTCAATGAAATGAAAGTTTATAGTGATGATGCACCATCATACGATGTAGTCAAGCACTGGTATCACCATATCAAATGTGGTCAGACATCAGTGGAAACTGCTCCCATTCCTGGACGACACCATTCATAAAGTGGAAGCTACCATTTTGGAAGATCATCAGCAACTAGCCTAAGAAGTGGAGATAAGTGTAGAGTCCATGGAAAAAATCGTTCACAACCATCCGCACATGTGAAAGTTATTTGCACAATGGATTCCCTGGATGCTCACACCTTTTCAGAAGCAAGAAAGAATCAATTGCTCCCAGGTTCTTTAGGCAATGTGCAAGGAAACGAGGAGGACTTTTTTGGCAGACTTATCACACAGGATGAAACATGGGTCCATCACTATGAACCTGAGACTAAAGTCCACTCGAAGCAATGGAAGCATGATAACTCACCCCCTCCAAAGAAGTTTCGTGTCCAATCCTCAGCAGGCAAGGTGATGCTCACAGTCTTTTGTGACCGGTGCAGAGTAGTGATGATAGATTTTCTGGCAAAGGGCACCACAATTAATGGGGCATATTATGCTTCTCTACTGCAGAAATTGTGGGGCGTCATCAAAGTAGAGATGTGTATTATTGCTAATAATAGTATTGGTGATGGCAATAATGCGACCCTGATGAGATGGAGTATCCAGAAATTTGTAATATGTTGTAATTTGTTACAATATTTTACGAGACATCTTATGATGTGGTTTATTTTTCCGGGATACCCTATTGAAATGTGCATAGGTTTGGCTTATTGTGGTTGTTTCTGTTATTATAATTGTTGCTGCAATAAAGTATCTTCAATGCATTGATTTTGAGCTCTATCCTTTAAGAGACATGTATACATATATACATATATATATATATATATA
>NC_068982.1:72449628-72461979 GCF_001194135.2 Octopus bimaculoides | reverse complement strand
TATATATATATATATATATATTAATTATTGCAAGGATATAAATACCTCTTAGAGGGATGTTAGCATCCAAGTTCCCCTGTTTTATCCAATGTATCAGTGAAATATTAAAAAGATATTAGTTTCTCATTGATGCAGATGGGTATATTGTCATTTATATATAAGAAAAGAAAATGGAGAAAACGACAGATAGACATCAATTTCTTATAACCTACAATTGTTTCCATATTCAATGAATTCAAATATCAAATAATTAAATTGAATTAAAGATGTAATTAAGATGTAATTTGAATACACTGAATTGAACATTTCATCAGGGTTAGAAATTGACTGAAAAAAAGGAATCCCATTTCAATGGATCGAGTGATTAGTGTCAGATTCAACAGTAAATTCAGATGTGTGTTCATGTGTATATTAGTGTTCTTAACAGTAAACAATAACTATAGTTTAAATAATATAAATTAAAAATTAGTGATTAATTATTAAAACTGGCAGTTATGACTAAGTGACTTAGAAAAATTCTTAAGTAGCTAAAAAGCTATACTAGCATTCATATTCTCACAAGTAATAACGAAAATTTAAGAATAAATTGTTTTGCTTATCATTAACTGTATTGAAGTTATTGTTTATCCAATCTTAGGGTTCTTTTACTTTTCAAATATATTAACATGCACACAAATAAAATTAGAAAAATAATAAAACAAAATAGCATATACGCAAGTAACGTTTTTTTTGTTTTTTTTTTAAGAACATTAATTTACACTCACGCATGCATCTGAATTTAATGTTGATTCCGACAATGATCACTCGATCTATTGGGATGTGATTCCTTTTTTTGGTCAATTTCTAACCCTGACAAAATGTTCAATTCACTGTATCCAATTACATCTTTAATTTAATTTAATTATTCGATATTTGGATTTGTATTAATAAATTGATGTCTATCTGTCGATTTCTCCATTTCCTTTTCTTATATATAGGTTAGTAGAGTTAGAGGTTTGAATAACCAGCTAAGGGATAAGAATATCTGTTTTACTACCAGTATAAATTACCTATGTTACCCCTGGGCATACATATGCAAGCATATTATGCTCGTAGGGTACAAGCAATATCAAAAATAAACAAGAGTTTATCAGGAAACAAATTTAAATTAAGCAGGAAATGGAGTAATTCTTGATCAACAACAAATTGACTACCATCGATTTTTATTTTTTAATACAAACCTTTAGCCCATCTAACAGCCGTTTCTGCCTCTAATGTCCAACAGCACTGCCAAAGAAAATTCTAAGAATAATATTCGTCATATTCTATAGCACATCCGATTTGGAACATATAGAATGTAACAAATATTATTCTCAGAATTTTCTTTGGCAGTGCTGTCGGACATTGAAAGCAGAAACAGCAGTTAGATGGGATAAAGTTTTGTATTAAAAAATAGAATGAGCCTTTCGTGAACACACTGACATGAAGCATTAGGGGCTACTATGTTACTTTTGAACATTTAGATCTATAAATATACCATTCTAAATATATGTCATAATGGTATGCAAATCATGGGAATTTTGCAAGAAAGCATGCAGTGGGACCCTCTAGTGACAATGAGACGATAAGTGCAGCTTGGCATGACTAACTGGACTTTCAGCCTTTTTTTCCCCCTGATTCTGGAAGCAAACACGCATTCACATGAAAAGCGGGAGAGAGATTACAATTTATTGATTGAACATCATCATCATCATTTAACATCCGTTGTCCATATTGGCATGGGTTGGACGGCATGACCTGAGCAGGCAAGCTGGGAAAGCAGTGTGCAGCACCAAGCTCCAGTTTGATTTGGCATGGTTTCTGTGGCCCTTCTTAATGCCAACTACTTTACAGAGGGTGCTGGGTGCTTGTACATGGCACTGCACAGGCACTTTTACATGGTGCCACATGGGCACTTTTACATGGTGCCACATGGGCACTTTTACCTGGCATCGCGCAGGCACTTTTATGTGACACTGCCATGAGTGCTTTATACCACCAAAAGGATCAGTCTTAACACTTCTGCTGCAGGGTTATGGGTCTTACACGTAAAGAGAAGCATTTACATATATGTAAACAGAATGAGGGGAGGAGGGATAGAAAGACATGGCCAGGGATAAGATATGGAAACATCAGATGTCAAATAAGCCAGTAACTCGGAAAAGGCAGTGTCAAAATGACTGTACCAAAATGTCTTTTAACCTTTCCATGCTTCAACATGTTAATTTTTGACATTAATGCTCGGCCAATAAGAGAATACCTGGCATTGACCAATGGCAAAAACAACCAAGTCATTGCTTTGCCTGTGTACCACTGGCAACCAACATTCTACCTGCAGAAGGATTAATGACTAGCTGCTAAGTTGAATGGCTGCTAGCCAAAGGATTACTAGTTTATTATATCCTCTATCTGATACAGCTTTATGTCCTTGGCAAACCTCACTAAAATTCACATATAATCCACCTTGCTATAAATAATTATCAACTTTCTCAATGGTCATAGCATCAGCAGGAGGCTCTGCAATTCTGTTTCATTAACTCTCTGTAAAAGCTCAAATTTTGCCATGGTTATCATTGAGACTAATGGGTTTCCAGCTGTTGATAAGCTCTAACTGCATTATAGAAGATAAAAGCTTTTATTCACTTGGTGGGCTTAATGGCTTATAAACCATCTATCTCTTATTGCTAAAATAATACAATGGGGATCAAATAAATCTTGGCAAATTAACTTGGAAGCACCTCCCATGTATCTTTTGGCTAACAGATTAGTCCAGAAAAAAGTTTCAGATCCTTCATCTGGTCAGTATGGCAGTCCTTACAAAAGTTAAACAGTTGTTTACTGGTCTGAGTATGTATGTATCAATGGTATAAAATTGGTACATATTACTCAGTGTATCATTTAGTAAACAAAAAAAAAAAAGAATGGATAGCTCAAAACACCACTACACATATTTCAATAGCATGGTTATTTATTACCAAAGCAAAGTAAGTTACATAACTTAATGTAAATCTACGCTTTAGTGAGTGGCTATGTAACAACGCAGATTTGCATAATGTTATATAATTTACTTTGCATTAGTAATAGACACTTGGCCCAGGTGCTGCACAGCGAGACTGAATCTGAAACCATGTGACTGTAAAGGGACCCACACAGCTATGCCTGAACTTATGAGTGAAACAATTTTTTTTTCAAACCTTCATCATCATCATTTAATCATCCATTTTTCCTTGCTAACACAGGCTGGATGGTTTGATGGGATCTGACAAAATGCAGGGCTGCATCATGCTCCACTGTCTGCTTTGGCATCATTTCTACAGCTGGATGCCTTTTATAATATCAACCACTTTACAGCATGTAGTTCAGTGATTCCCAACATGGAGCATATGCTCCACTAGTGGGGCCTGGGGAAATTGTGGTAGGGTGTGGTACTGTAGTCACCAGGCACACGATTCTCTTTAAAGTTATTTGCTTTTTTCTTTTCTTAGTCAATAATGTACTTAATAGAGTTACCAGTAGATTCTTTTGTATAAATAATTGTGATAAAATACATTAAAAATGAAGTTGTTTTTTTTCCAACCACCAGTGAGGCATACATTTTTCTGGAAAGTTATAGTTGGAACTAGGGGAAAATAGGCTGGGAAACATTGATGTAGTGGATGCTTCTTTGTCACCAAGTAAGACAACAGAAAAGGGAGAGTACCCTCAAGTGAGTTGGAGTAATATCTGGTTCCAACATTTCTTCTGCTTATATAGTTGAATGGATGCAGGGAAAGGTGTATATCTGATGAAACTAAACTAATCAACACAATATTTATCATAACTAATTTTTGTCACTGTAACAAAAAAAAAAAAGAATTTTAATTGTCGCATTACAAATGAAACTGGGAATCCATATTCAGACTTCGTAAATATTAAGAATTTGTGAGTTGACAACCTTACTAGTGCCAGTGCCATAACAACAACAACAAAATACCCAGTATACTCTGTATAAAGTGGTTGGTATCAGCAAGGGCATCCGGCCATAGAAATTGTCAAAACTGATACTGGAGCTCAGTGCAGAGCCACTGGCTTTTCACATTCTGTCAGACCACCCAACCCATGCTAATATGGAAGACAGACTCTATGTGGTGGTGGTAGAAGCAGTGCAGCTGCTGTTGCTAGCAGCAGCAGCAGTAGTAGTAAATATCTATGCCTCTGTAGATCCCCTAACTTAAAGATTAAGTATCACACTGTAAAAATTAAGGTTAGTAAACCAAGTAGACAGCATCTTCTGCACAGAATATGACTTCTTGGTGCATAAAAATAAAGGCAAGACTGACTGTGGCATCAATGAGGAGAGGAAAAGGAAATTGAGTTCTTTGTTTTGTTCTTGGTGTTTTTTTTCTTTTCTTTCTTAAAACATATCTATAAATATACTTTTAGCTTGGAATGAGAATTCTTTATATTTCCTGTAGATACTTATTTTTGATTACACTGGACCTCTTTTTTTATTTTCTTAGCCTTTGGGCTGATATGCTTAAAATAATGTGTGTGTGTGTATTGTAGATTGGATGTACAGTCTGATCTGCACTTATTATTGGTACAAATTTTTTAATGGTTTTGACTGACATCTCTGTCAAATGTGAAGCAGGAATGAGGGACTTGAAAAGCTCTAAAGTGTCATCATCATCATCGTTTAATGTCCGCTTTCCATGCTAGCATGGGTTGGACGATTTGACTGAGGACTGGTGGATCAGGTGGCTACACCAGGCTCCAATCTGATTTGGCAGAGTTTCTACAGCTGGATGCCCTTCCTAACACCAACCACTCTGAGAGTGTAGTGGGTGCTTTTACATGCCACCGACACAAAGGCCAGTCTGGGTGTACTGGCAACGGCCACGCTCAAAATGGTGTATTTTACGTGTCACCTGCACAGGAGCCAGTCCATCGGCACTAACAACAATCTCGCTCGAATGTCTTTTCATGTGCCAGGAAGGCGACATTGGTAACGATCACGCTCAAATGGTGCTATTTATGTGCCACCGGCACGGAAGCCAGACAGCTGCTCTGGCAACGATCACGCTATACTAATTCATGTCTTGCTCTCATAGTCACAATACTGGTACCTATAATGTCATTTGTACTCTTACCCTTTCAGTCAGTATTCTAGTATCATAAACTGTGAACCTCTGCTTTAACATCATATGGGGGCACACATACACATACCAACCAACCCATGCTAGCATGGAAAAATGATGTTAAATGGTAATGGTATATACATATACATACAAACATTTGTATGAGTTCCTGTAAAGTTATGACACTGCGTGTGTTTTAGGCACAGACATGGTTTCATGGTTACAAAGTTTGCATTGGAACCACATGATTCTGGGTTCATTCCCACTGATGTCTTCTACAATAGCCATAGGTCAATCAATACCATGTGAGTGAAATTGAAAAGTTGATACACAGAAACTGGAAGTGGCCCATGATACATGTGTATATATGTGTGTCTTGGTATGTATGTGCTGTTTATAAATCAAGGTTGCCATTCATTCAGTGTTGTTTGTTTGCAATCTTCTAATGAGAGAAGTCATTAACCCTTTTGTTACCATATTGATGTACACTGCCTTTGTTTCAATTAATTTCAAAAACATTGAAGAATTTAATAAAACAACTGTTGTTATTATTAAGCTGGTATTTGGAACATAAATTCACATGAAATTCAGATGGAGGGTTTTAATTTAGATCACTTTAAACCTTTTGTTACCATATTTCTGTTGATACAGTCTTTGTTTCAATTAATTTTGAAAATATTGAAGAATTTAGTAAAATAACTGTTGTTATTATTAAGCTGGTATTTGGAACATAAATTCACATGAAATTTGGAGGGAGGGTTTTAATTTAAATCACTTTGAAACAGGAAGTTTGTATCATAGAACCAGAAACTGTCTTGTACAGGTTCGTATCAAGAGGGTTAAAAAAATCTGTCCCAAAACTGCTAATCTGAAAGAAAAAAAATAGATGCAAACCAAAACATTATACAGTAGTGTTTTTGTTTCAGTTCAGACAGAATCACATTATATACAAGATTGGTTGCCTTTCGTGTCATTGCCTATGAAAATATTTTATTACATACTTCTATACTATAGTTCTGCTTATGTATGAGGTGATTAAGATCATCAAACAAGATGAAGTAGACATTACTTATATAAATATTTCTTAATTTTAATTGGCTGTTGTTGTTTTTGGAGTGAAGAGCCTTAATTATTTTAGTCATAATTTTTTTTTATATTCATGTACAATGATATTTAACGTGGAAAAACTTTTCACTATGAAAATAGTCTTGGGAGAATTTTCTCCTCGTAGATAATGTGTAAAAGCACATTGGGCTATGAATGATGTCATGAGATTGTGGGACGCATGCATTTCTGTGTTTTTGCACATCATCAGCTGCAACTACCAAATTCATCCTTCGCACTCCTATCAAAACAGTAGTTCTGATACATAAGAACAGCCAACAGTAAATCTGCTAACATGTATAAGCTTGGTCAAGCTGGAATTGATTGAACAGAGTTGCACAAAGGAACGTTGAATAAAATATATACTTGTACAATGATTAAAGTAATATGTATTTTTTTTTTCTTGTGACCTGTGTACTATCAACAGCAGTAGAAGTAACTGGTATTAACCCAAGAATAATAATAATCCTTTTTACTATTGGCACAAGGCCTGAAAATTGGGGGAGGGAAATAGTCGACTACATCAACCGCAGTGTTTCACTGGTACTTAAAATTTATCAACCCCGAAAGGATGAAAGGCAAAATTGACCTTGGCAGAATTTGAACTCAAAACATAGCGATGGGTGAAATACCTCTAAGCATTTCGCCTGACATGCTGACGATTCTGCCAGTTCGCCTTCTTCATAATTATAATAATGATAATAATAAATGGAGTGAGAAAAGATATTTAAACCAGGTTTGTAAATAAATGGTGTGTATGTGTATTATTTGTTCATTCTACATCCCTGTTTTCTATGCTTGCATCAGTTAAATAAATATATTATTGAGACATCTGTTTGTTTGTGTGTGTGAATTTTACAAATGGGAGAGATACACTAATTCAGTATATAAGACAGAGTTTTTACATTTTTATTAACCAAGAAGCTTCAGTGACTCAAGTGCCTAAAGTCTGATGCTAATGCACTGAGCAAACTGTTTAGTAAGTTCAATACATATATTTATTAGTCTGGAACTTTAGCCCTTTGTGTTAAATATAGTTCATTGGTTAATTATTTATGGATGTATGGATGGATGGATGGCTCAGTGGTTAGAGCATCAGGCTCACAATCATGAGGTTGTGTGTTTGATTCCTGGACAGGGCTGTGTGTTGTGTCCTTAAGCAAAACAGTTCACTTAGCTGTAGAAATGAGTTGTGACATCACTGGTGCCAAATTGTATCAGCCTTTGCCTTTCTCTTGGATGACATTGGTGGAATGGAGAGGGGAGTCTGGTATGCATGGGTGACTGCTGGTCTTCCATAAACAACCTTTCCCGGGCTTGGGCTTTGGAGGGGAACTTTCTAGGTGTAATCCCATGGTCATTCATGACTGAAGGGGGTATTCATGGAGGGGGCATGCACGCGCGCGCATGCGTTACTTATTCAAAAGTTTAAAAGAAAATATCATCATTTAATGTTCTATTCCATACTAGCATGGGTTAGCGGGCTAAATGCCCTTCCTAATTCCAACCACTTCACAGCATATACGAGTGCTTTTTTTTCCCATGCCACCATGCAGCTTGCAACACTGCCAACTTCAAGAAAGGCAGCTTTATGCTAGGAGATGAGGGGTTGAATTATGAGGGAAAGAGCCAGCCAGAGCAGAACAGGTTTCTCACTGTATAAGAACCACACAGTTACACATATTTTAGAAGAGAGGACAGGGGTGATCAGAGTAGAACAGGGAAAAGATAAAAATAATGGTGATAAAATGTCTGTATGGACCATTGTACATATTTTTTTTTTTTAAACTCTGCACATGCATAACTGTTTGTACATCTCATTTCATGTCTTGTTGCAAAAGGTCAAATGGAATGAGAATTGCTTGCAGAATCTCAAGGGATAAAATCATACAAAAGGACACACTTCATATTTGTCTATATTATCTTTTTATCAACCATTATGACAGAGTAATGATCGTTGTGTACTAAAGTTTACTTATACTAGTTTTCATGTTGGCCCATTATAGATTTTTGCCTATGGAAAGATTTGAAGAGAGCTTTCTTTGCAAGTTAATAACACACACTTTCAGATATTCAACACTATTGTTTTAAAACAATAAGGAGTTACATCTCCTCATAGTTTGTATTTACAGCTATATACAATTATACTTAACCAATATCTTGCATCCCTTGTGGCTCCATGGATACTTATCATTCATTTATGACATTTCCATGAGTGGAGAAGTGGTAAGTGTACCTGGGACTTAGTACTTGCTTCAGGAAACAGCCCAAGCACAGCAGAGTTGGTTAACTTGCAGTCTCTGCAATACTGTTTGATAATGACAGAAAAGGCTAATTAAGTGAACTGAAAGGAGGTAATTAGCCTTTAGAACATCAGATAGAATGCCTTCTAGCATTTGTTGTGACTCTGTGCTTTGAGTTCTCACCCCACTAAGGTCAACTTTCTTTCATCGTTACAAGGTCAATGAAAAATGTACTTAGCCTAGGCAGTGGATTAGCAAAGATGGAAAATATAGCCATTGTGTCTGGCAAATGTGCTGGTACAATAAGTACTAAAATTGCATGGACAACATATTCCCTCATATGCTTGAGGAGATCAATAGAAGTAGTAGGTAGCATCTGTTACCTAAGAGACCAAGTTAGCAGTAGAGGAGAAAGTGTAGTTGCTAGAATAAGAACAGGCTGGGCAAAGTTTAGAGAGCTTTTACCTTTCTTGGTAACTAAGGGCCTCTCCTTCTGAGTGAAAGGCAGAATGTATGATGCTTGTGTATGTACAGCTATGTTACATTGCAGTGAAACATGGGCTTTGACTACAGAGGACTTGCAAAGGCTTGAAAGACATGAAGCTAGTGTGCTCCTCTGGATGGGTAATGTCTGTGTGCACACATGACAGAGTGTAAATGATTTAAGAGGAAAACTGGGTGTAAGAGATATCAGATGTTGTGCACAAGAGAGAAGACTACACTAGTTTGGTCGTGTTATGTGTATGGATGACAGCTGTATAAAGATGTGCCATGCTCTTATTGTGGAGTGTACCTAAGGACAGGGTAGACCTAGGAAGACATGGGACAAAATAGTGAGAAAGGATCTTCACATGTTGGGCCTCACTGAAAAATGACAAGGGACCAGGAGATATGGCAACTTGCTGCACTTGATAAGACACATCATGCTAAGTAAAATCACTGTCTTCTACACATACAGGCTTTTCCTTTCAGGTGTCGATGCCACATAAAAAGCACCCATGTTGATGTTGCATAAACACACCCATGCTGGTGTTGCATAAACTAGTGGCACGTAAAAATCACCCAGCACACTTTGTTAAGTGGTTGGCATTAGGAATGACATCTGGTCATAGAAACCATACCACAACAGACAATTGGAATTTGGACAGCTCTCAGCTGGCCAAAACCATCCAACCCATGCAGTATGGAGAGCGGATGTCAAACGAGGAATGTTAAGCGGTGGTGGCAGGGGCAGGGGGTTGGGCAAGACGCCTTGTGATGTATGTTCTGCCCCTTTGTGTTTTGACAGCAATACCATCAATAACACTGTGGCCAAGCTTAATTGATTTAAGTCAGCAGCCTTTTCCTCGGATAAACGTCTGATGTGGTGAGCTAGAGAGGGAAACCTTGAATGCATCTGCAACAGCCATTCTTCTTCAAAACTCTTACCCTGGCCTGCACCAGTGTGTACAGTTGAAAGGCCTAAAAATTCTTTTATTCCACTGGTCTTTGCACATATTACCACTGAGCATGATGTTTAGTTTATGTGTTTATGAAGGCACAAATGTCACCATTTCTGACACAGAGGGAGAGACAGACAAACAGATAGATGTGCATGCACACACACATATATATG
Organism: Octopus bimaculoides; assembly: GCF_001194135.2. Taxonomy (NCBI): domain Eukaryota; kingdom Metazoa; phylum Mollusca; class Cephalopoda; order Octopoda; family Octopodidae; genus Octopus; species Octopus bimaculoides. Next base: position 72,451,882 of record NC_068982.1, on the reverse strand, counting down.
TAGGTTTGGTAGTTCAAACAGGATAATTACAACTCATAATATGAGTGTGTGTGATCCAGAGATTTTCAGTATAGAAAACACTTATTAGCGCTCAAATGATTCAAACTTAGACTCCAATGTCTTTGCAAGGGACCAATTTTGGAGGGTTAAGACCAGCTATAAGAGAAATCTAGATGAGCAGATATGGAGGCAATTATTAAATTAAAATATAACAGCTTGGGTTTGATACTCAAATTATATTGGGTCATCCCATAAATAATACGGTTTTTTTCAATTGCATGACCTAAATGTCGGAGGAAACGAGATAAACTACCTGCATCAACTTACTATAAAAGCAGGCAGTAATTTTACCTTGGTTCTTATTCTTAGTGCAAGTTTTGAAGAGTGCAGTTCGATTTTAACAGTTATTTTTTCAAAGCTATAATTGAAGTGACAAAGGAGCATATTCAGCATATTTTGCTTTATGAGTTCAATAAAGGCAACAACGCAAGGGAAAGTGTGAGGAATATTAATGCAGTATATGGAGATTGGACAATAAGCATAAGCCAGTGTCAATGGGGGTTCCAGAAATTCCAAGCCAGAAACTACAACCTAGAAGATGAGCCTCATCCTGGTAGATCTATAGAGCTCAACAAGAATGTCTTGCAAACCCTGGTGGAACAAAATCCCATCATAACTGTTGAGGAACTGGCAGAGAAGCTTGGATTTGGTCATTCAACAATTCACTGACACCTATGTGACATCAGAAAAGTCAGCAAATTGGGTCAATGCGTACTCTTCTTTGCTGTCACGTCTCACAAATGAACCCTTTTTGGACCGAATAATGACTGGTGACAAGAAATGGATTCTCTATAAAAATGTCAAACACCAAAGACAACGGGTAGGGAAAGAAGAAACACCGGCACCCCAGGCTAAAGAAGGTCTTCACACACATAAGATGTTGTTATCTGTTTGGTGGGATATGAAAAGTTTAGTCCACTTTGAACTTTTAAACCCAAACCTAATGATAACAAAGGAGATCTACTGCAAGCAGCTTGAGCAGCTTAAGTCAGCAATAGAAGAAAAACAACCATCTTTGGTTTCAAGATGAAAGGTGTTCTACCATCAGGATAATGCTTGGCCACATGGAGCAAGGATGACATTCCAAAAGCTGGAGCAGTTTAAATGGGAAACCATGCTCCATCCACCATATTCACCAGACATTGTGCTCCATCTGGTTATCATTTATTCCACAGTATTCAAAATCATTTGAATGGAAAACATATGAATTCTGTAGACAAGGCTAGAACAGTACTGGAGGAGTATTTTCCGTCACGGACAAGTGGATTTTGGAAGAGATGCCTTCCAGGTCTACCAGATAGATGGGAAGAGCATTGTAGAAAATGAAGGAGAGTATATTTTAGATTAAAAAAGAACTTTGTTTATCGTAATTTTGAAAAATAAAAGAAGTACAAAAAACAGAAAGAAAGCAAAACTGAAGATTTTCAAACGATGAATATTTAAGTATAAATATATAGATATTTATATATTAATAGATGAAACACACAGAGTACAAACATCAGAGAAAATTAAGAGGGAGGAGGTAAGGTGTTACAAGTCCAGTAACTGTCCATCATAACATTGTAGATGTAGTTCATCAAAATATGCAACTAATAGTGGAAGCAAATAAACATTGAATAAATCAAGCCTCCATTTATACTCTGTTTTATCTATTAATATATAAATATCTATATATTTATACTTATCCGTTTGAAAATCTTCAGTTTTTGCTTTCTGTTTGCATGTATACATACAGGGGTTGGACAAAATAATAGAAACACTTAGCATCATAGCATCATAACTTTGAAATATCTATAAAACCATCAAAAGCTTGTTTATTTCTGTTTTTGATTTATTTTTAGTGTTGCTTAATATGTTTTGCTAAGATTGGTGTTTCATTTCAGATATCATCAGAAAAAGGTAATTAAAATTCATTAAAATGTCAGATCTATCAGACTTTCAAAGAAGTCAAATTGTTGGTGCTCGTATGGCAGGCGCTAGCGTAATGAAAACAGCTGAAATGTTTGGTGTATCAAGAAGTACTGTCTTGAAAGTAATGACAGCCTTTGAGAGAGAGAGGGAAAAACCTCATCAAAACAAAACTCTGGAAGAAAGCCAAAACTTTCAGATAGGGACTATCAGACTCTTTAAGTGAATTGTTCGAAAGGGTCACAAAATTACAGGTCCCAAAATTACTGCAGAGCTTAATCACCAC
>NC_068982.1:72417259-72448662 GCF_001194135.2 Octopus bimaculoides | reverse complement strand
TATATATATAATTTATATATCTCGGTGCCCCAGACAGAAGCAAGTAAAAGTATTATTTTTAATCAGTAAAGGTTATAACCTTTTCTGTAACCCAAGGTGCCATGCTTGAACCTGAAACCATAAGATTGCAGTGCAAATTTCTTAGCCACACTGACATATCTGGTCCTGTTGTACATATCTGCATATGTTGTATCAAAACATTTGTGCATATGCACTCACACTTGCATATATGTAGATGCACACATACACAATTACATCAAGATTCCTGTCTCTACGGAAGAGCTGACAATAAGTCTAAGACTAATGTTGAAACGATGCTAATGGTTTTATAAATTTTGAATGCAACAGAATATTTTAATATAACCAACCACTTCTCCATCTCATTTCTTTGTATCTTTGATTGTTATTTTTTAAATTAACATTGTTTTTAAGTGCAGGCATGGTTTTTTGGTAAGAATTTTGCTTTCTGCCCACATAGTTTCTGGTTCAATCTCACTGCCTGACACATTGGGCTTAGTGTCTTCTACTATAGCCCCGGGTTAACCAAAGTAAGTAGATTTGGTAGGGGGAAACTGGAAGATGCACATCATATATCTGTGTGTGTGTGTGTGTGTGTGTGTATTATTGTCTCTTATCTTGATGTTACTTGATAATTGAGGAAACATGTCTGGTCATGAAGAAAATATTATTTTGCTTAGAAACAGGAGTCGGTTGGGGACAGGAATGGCCTTTGGCCATAGAACATTTCTATCAAGCATGGAGAAGTAGACATTAAAACAGTGATGATTTACACACATTTAATTGTATTGGAACTCAGTGGTGGTAGTCAGTAGAAAACCATTTTGGAATTTTCAGTTAAGAGTAAAGCTTCTAAAATGAATGGGGGGAAAATTCAAAGGGTTATTTTTGTGTAATGGTTAGTATGCTTGTCATGTTCCCAGAAGTTGTGGCTTTCAGTTGCATTGACAGCTTTTGTTTCTTTTCCAATCCAATAGTTTTTTTTTTACCCAATATTTTTCATGCTGCTATTTATAGTTTTATCTACTATCAGTGCCACCATTAAAAATAATTTGTAAATAAATGGGAATTTTTTTGTGTGTGTGGCAATGTATTATGAAGAGAAATGTACTTTTATTGTTGTGCTTCTTCTGAAGGTCAATTAAATTCTTCTAGAGTTCTTATGAATAAAGACCAATCCAAATAAATGTTTATGGTTGGTTCCTTGTTGATTTTTAGATTCTGTAAGTCTTGTTAGTACTTAGCATATATGTGCATATTTGTGTGTGCATGCACACACACATACACTCATATGCACATATAAATTATCATCATCTTTTAAATCTCTTGATGCCAACCCACCTGAGACCACCCTTACTTGTATAATACAAACTTTCTGTTTTAAAGATATCTAAATTAAAAAGACTTTCTAACAAAATTTTATGTAAATTTCTGTTGCAAACATCAGTTTAAGAAAAACAGAATTATTTCACACGAAATTCTTTGTTATTTCCAGAGTTAATTTAAACAAAGGCAGTTTTAGCTCAGCAGAAATATAGTAGCAAAGAGGTTAATATTAACTTTTTCATGCTTGCATGGGTCAGATGAGACTACAAGTTGGAGTAGAAGTTTTTTATGACCAGATATCATTCCTGAATGATATCTGGTCACCTGTTTCTATTAGCTCTATTATGATGAAAGAACAGCATGCAACATGTTGCAAGAAGCATATACATGCTGCCACTGTAGACTTCTAAGCCAGTGCTGTGCAACCTTTTTTCCAGTTGTGGTACACTTATATTCTTTTCAAAATACGGCAGCAAACCTGAACTAGAAATATAACTAAAAGTATAGGGAAAAACATTATATTCGGGTTACACTGCAGCACACCTAGCATCGTCTTGTGACAGACCAGTGTGCCATGGCATGCCAGTTGCAGAGCACTGTTCTAAGCAAACATTACAGTCCCTATGAGCAGTGAAACTTTTTCTTACAGAGCATACACACATCATCATCATCATCATCATCATTGTTTAACGTCCGCCTTCCATGCTAGCATGGGTTGGACGATTTGACTGAGGACTGGTGAAACCGGATGGCAACACCAGGCTCCAATCTGATTTGGCAGAATTTCTACAGCTGGATGCCCTTCCTAACGCCAACCACTCAGAGAGTGTAGTGGGTGCTTTTACATGTCACCTGCACGAAGGCCAATCAGGCGGTACTGGCAACGGCCACGCTCAAAATGGTGTATTTTATGTGCCATCTGCACAAGAGCCAGTCCATGGGCACTGGCAACGATCTCGCTCGAAAATCCTATGAAGGCCAGTCAGGCGGTACTGGCAGCAGCCACGCTCAAAATGGTGTATTTTATGTGCCACCCGCACAAGAGCCAGTCCAGGGGCACTGGCAACGATCTCGCTTGAAAGTCCTTACACATGCCGCGGGCACAAGTGCCAGAAAGGCATCGCTGGGCACAGATGCCATCACATATGAAAACAAAAGGAAATATGAACTCACTCACGCACACATGATGGGCTTCTTCAGTCTCTGTTTACACTTTCACTCACAAGGTCTTAATCAGCCTTTGGCTATAATAGAGGGCACCTACTGACAGTGGCTAAGAAGCTTGCTTCCCAGCTATGTGGTTTTGGGTTCAATCCTACTGCATGGCACCATGGGCAATTTCTTTTACTCTCGCCCCAGGCTGACCTCTAAGCCTGCAAGTAGATTTGGGAAGCAAAAACTGATTGAAGCCTTTCATATATATGTGAGTGTGTCTTCTTGTCTTGACATCAGAAGATAGTTTTTATGACCATTACTTCCATTACAGGTGGTATGTCTGTCTCATTTTCAGTCTTCTATAGAAAATCTGTTTCAACTAATTCTATCTGACTCATACAAGCATGGAAAAGTGGACATTAAAATGATGGTAATAATGTAATAAAGGCAGCAAGCAGGCAGAATTGTTAATACGCTTGGGCAAAATGCATAGCGGCATTACATCCATTTTTATGTTCTGAGTTCAAATTCCACCAGGGTCGTCTTTGCTTTTCATCCTTTAAGGGTCAATAGAATTAGTATCAGTTGATCACTGGGGTCAATATAATCAACTTACCCCTTCCCCCGAAATTGCAGGCCTTGTGCCAAAATTTGAAACCAATAATGTAATAAAGAGATTTCATTCCAAGATTTTATCTAAATTTGAAAATTTCTTTAGAGGTGGACATAAACACGTTGCTGTTGAAAGGGTCAAGCTACACTAAGATAGAAAAATAGATTTAAAAAAGGGGGGGGTAGGAGTATCACTACTTATTGAACTCCTTTGATTGTACAGGGTGTTCCTAAAGGGTGTTCCACAGACAAAATCTATTTTTTCAAGAAATATACATAAAATTTTCAACAATTTATTCAATTGGAATATTAACAAATAACATCTTCAATATGATTTTCACCATTTGTGATGCAAAAGTCGATGCACTTTGCAAGATTTACGCGAACTTGATGCAATAACTTCACCTTGCTGTCAATTTGAGTTCATTCACTCTTTATGCATTCCATCAAGTGTTGTATCTGTGATTTTCATCGAGTAAAAAATATATAGGTAAAATATGATATATACAAAATATATATATAAAATATAGTTAATGAGATTTCTTCTGTGTCCAGACTTTGGGGAAAACCCTGTAGAACAGCTTGATCCAGGACAACTTGTGGCTGAACAACAGCAACTGCATGTATGTAGCAGCTAATGGCAACCCGCAAAACACCTGCATAAGACCTGCATCTAATCTTCTAGACTTATTATTCTTGGCAGAAGTTCAACTTTAGTTTGAATGTTTTCTTTTTAAGAAAATTGGAGGTGGGTGTGGGGCAACAAGAAGACAGCTTTACAACAATCAAAGAAGAAAAAAATGAAGAGTGTGTTTTGGTGCAGGCATGGGTGTGTGGGTAAGGAGTTTGCTTCACAACCATGTGGTTTCAGGTTCAGTCTTACTGCATGTCAGCCTGGGCAAACATCTATTATGGCCCCAGTTCAACTAATGCCTTGTTCGTAAAAATGGTTGCCAGAAACTGTACCAGGCCCATTGTATTTATAGGTGCAGGCATGGCTGTGTGATAAGAAGCTTGCTTCCCAACCACATGATTCCAGGTTCAGTCCCACTGTATGACACCTTGGGCAAGGGTCTCCTACTATAGCCTCGGGCTGACCTAAGCCTTGTGAGTGGATTTTGTAGACAGAAACTGAAAGAAGCCTGTCATATATCTATATGTATATATATATCTATGTGCATATGTATCTATTAAAAATAAGTACTCGGGTCAATTCATTCAACTAAAAATTCAAGGTGGTGCCCCAGCATGGCTGAAGTCTAATAACTGAAACAAGTAAAAGATACAAGCCTAAATACATGTGTTTGTGCGCACTTGTGTGTGTGTAATTTTCCACTCAATTCTCCAACCATTGATTCAAATTAAATTAGCACACTTATAAATTTTGTTTGTGTTAATACAAATTTTTTTATTCAATTCATTAAATGTGTTTTTCCTGACTAGCATAGACTGGATGGGAGACTTAGGTTTGTATGGCAAGATTTTGTAGCTGGATGCTCCTCCCATCACCAACACTTACCTGTTGCTCATGTCATGTCTTTGAAAGCACAGAACAACCAATTGTAATGCCAGCAAGGAACGTAAACAGCATATTACTGATTCATTCAGATGGTGACAGGCAAAGCCATGGAATGTCGACATCCACACATGCGCATGGATGCACCTATCAATGCAACATTTATGAGCAGTTAGGGCAAGCAACACCAATCAGTTGCCACTCTCCTGTTTATCATGTCCCCAAAAGAAGGATGGGAAGAAAAATAAAAACAAGTTCATATGGCAAAACCTAGTTTTGATTGCGTTATTGCTGCAGGTTGTTTTTGTTTAGCCCTAGATTAGATCTATCTCTGATTTACAAAGTTCCAGCCTTGGCCATCCCATCCCTGCAGGCTTAACGTATTAAAGGGTACATGATCTGATGTGTCCTTTCTTTCTTAAGTCATGTACAAAGATTTGAAGTAAATTTGGTTGCTATTTTTAAGAAGGTTTATAGTTTTCCCAAATTTAAATTTATTTTGCTAAGCCAAAGTCTCATTGCCACTCACACTCATCCCCCACGCATACACAGAAATTCTAATTTAAAATGAAAGTAGAATGGATAGATTTCAGTGGAATGTTGTTGGGTTTTTTTTGTGTTTTTTTTTTTTTATCTAAAAATGTTCAAGTAATGAGACGTTACAATGTCCTGTTGTAGAATTTCTACATGTAATGACTAGACATAAAGCACAAAAGCAAAAACAGCAACTTCTTCAGGAATGTCATAAACCATGTTAGCTCAAAATAACTCTGGGATTATGTCGTCAACTTAGTACAGAGGTTCTCAAAAAGCCAGGGTATGCATATGTAAAGTTGGGCCTCCCATAAGCTTTAATGCACTAGAACATTTTTTTTCCTGAATGTGCACTGCTGAAATTTAGGTGTGTCTATAACCATACATCTTTTATACCAATGTTCTCAACTGGGGGTCCATATAAGACTTTTTGGAGACCCACTAATATTTTAAGAATCTATGAAATCAATTTTGCTTCAGATGTAATTATTGCCAAGAAATAGCTAGGTTTCTTTCTCTAATGTTTTACATTTTAACATGTTTTTGCCCACTGGAACATGTTCTCTCAGAGAGTGGCTGTTGCAAACCTATACAAGTGAATGTGTGAAAAACAAAATAGGAATTTTGAAAGAAGTGTCTATAAAATTAGTTTTTAGCATTTAAACTGGCCATATCTGGCCCAGATATTCTACCTGTTTCATGTTCAAATTGGCCATATCAGGCTTCTCACACCTAACCCACATTGTCATTCGAAAAATATGCAATCACACCAAAATTTTGGAGCTATGAAATAATGCATGATTAATTCAAAACAATGTGAATAAATAAGCATTATTTCTGACAGAAATGTGAATGCTAAACGGTTAAGCCTTTAGCATTCAGATTTGGAATAGAAGTACTACTCACTTTGAAATACAAGTACTGCTTACTTTTGCCAGTTGAGTGGACTGGATCAATGTGAAATAAAGTGTCTTGCTCAAGGACACAACACATTACCAGGAATTGAACTCATGACCATACAATTGTGAGCTGAATACTCTAACCACTAACCACTAAGCCTTCACTGAAATATCAATAACTCTCCACTAAACAGGACACTGCTCTGTCACAGGGTTAACTTCCCAGCTATTGTTGGAACTCATTTACGGTTGAGTGAACTGAAGCAATGCGAAATGAAGTGTCATTTTGCTCAAGAACACAATGCTTTACCTGGTCTGGGAATCGAGATTACGATCCTCAGATCACGAGTGCAATGCCCTAATCACTAGGTTATGCAGTTTCACTTTTTTTTGCAGGTTAGAAAAAAAGGAAAAATTTCTTAAAAGTTTGAATCAAAAAAATTCTTATTAGAAACTGTAAAAAGATATGTAAATTCTTTGCTCGATGCTGTTGATGGTGCTATAGTGTTACCGTTAATAAAATTCTCAGAGAACTTCATTTTTTTTTTTTTTTTTTTTTTTTTTTTTTTTTTTTTTTTTTTTTTTGTTAAAGTTTTTTTATAGTAAGAGTAGATATGTATAATGTATATATATAATAGTTATTTTGTTTTTCATTTGGTTATGATTATTGTTGTTTTTATACTAATAATAATACTATCAATAATAGTAGCAGCATTAAATTACTGTCATTGCAATAATTATTATTCACTTGTTATTTCTATTATTATTATTATTATCATTATTATTATCATTATCATCATCATCATCATCATCATTATTATTATTATTATTGGTGATAATTTTAACTTAAATAGAAATTGAGTTACATTTTATGAACATATTTGAAAGTTAAATGAAAATAAAAGAAATGGAAACCCAGAATTTTTTTCTTTCTTTCTTTCTTTTTGCTTTTTTGTAAATTTTATTTCTGTGAAGAATCATTATTAATGCATAGAATCGGAGAAGCAATGGAAATCAACAATCATTTCCACCTGCTTGAACAACAGCAAAGAAAAAAAAACAAAAGAAAAACAGCTCTGTTTGTGGTTCTCATTTCTTTTCTCTTTAAAAGCAAAAAGAATGCAAGACGGTTGGTTGGTTGGTTGGTGAGAGGGGGTGGGTAGAATTTTATTTTCTATTCTGAAGAGAAATATTTATGAACTTAGAATATTCTTGAAAATGTTCTTGCATTCTTTCACAATTTTTCAAGCTTCTTATCACTGTCATACGGGGTGCTGTGGGTTGTTTTTATTATTATTATTATTATTATTATTGTTATTATAACATTGTGAACAGTGGAAAGCTTCAAAAAAGTTGTTTGTTCCATGGAGTTAGTATAAAGTAAAAAGTACTGAGCTGGTGTGTGCAATGTTATAACCATTGGCAAATGGTCTTTCATAAGAACTGTATTTTGTCAGCATGTCAAGTTCAGAGTACCTAATATTTCTTATGTTTAATGCTAGAAAAGCATTGAATTTTAAAATGCAGCAAAACAAAAATAACTATCTGTTAAAACACAATTCATATTACAAATATTCACAATTATCAAATGGGTTTGGTAAACAGAAACTGTCAGAAGTCCATCATATATATGTGTGTGTCTCTGTCTTTACCTTGCACCACTTCTTGACAACCGATGTTGGTGTGTTTGTCTCTGTAACTTAGCAATTCAGTAAAAGAGACCACTAGAATAAGTACTGGGTTTGATTCATTTGACTAAATAAAATTCTTCAAGGCAGTGCCCCGACATGGTCACAGTCTAATGACTGAAATAAGTAAAACAAAAAAATATCTGACCATAGTTTTGTCCTGGGAAAAAGAGTCAAATTACATTTTTGTGAGGCTGGGGTTTGGAGGAATGTGGAATCACTACCACTCCCTGGCCTGAGGTTGTAGTGCCTATCAAAAGCCCCACTTACAGGTCACATAATAGATGGTCCCATGACCTAAGTGTGCAGGGTTGGAGTTGGGATTGGCCTCTGTCACACAGGCCCACCGATGTGTGGTCATGCCCTGGTGTCATGAGAAACAGTTTCCCTGCCTAACAGTTAAATAGGCCCTATGCTTCAGGGATAAGCTCAGTGGGAACTGGAAGCTAGCAGAGTAAACTATAAATCACCTGGAAGATGGCAAGAAGAAACTACTGTTATATCTTTCCTAAGAAAAATCATGAATCTTAAGGCTTTGGGCATGGTGGTCCATGGTCTCCATCACCCCTTGGAATGGCATGCAAAAAGAAAATGATTGAATGTAAATGAGTGGATGTAAAATTATATCTAAGATTCTTTTGGAAAGGGGTTTTTTAACAGTTTCTATGCAGCTGCCTCCAATTTTATTATTACCCATTTTCTACCCTAACCCTCATGTCTTTATTACCACATGATCTCATATCATACTTGATCTTATTTCAGTTTTTAAAACCACAAGATTAAACAGGCTGTTGGTTTAACATAAGTATAGCCAGTGTGAGCCCACCACTTTTTCATCATCATCATCAACTCTCAGACATTATTGTCTCATGCACTAAGACCCATAGAGCCAATTACCCAGTGCCCCAAATCACTACCTTCTCCCGAACACAATCCCAGTCCATTGTAGGGTTATTCATTTACAGATGAGTGGACTGGAGTATTGTGAAATGAAGTGTTTTGCTTAATAACACAGTACACTGCCTTGTCCAGAAATTAAAACCACAATCTTGGGATTTGTGAGTGCAACATCCTAGCCACCATGCCACATGCCTTCACCCAACACTATAAGCTTAAGTAAAATCCATCAATAAACAATACTAACACTGTTTACAGAGAGGAACTGGAGAAGTATCTTTTCTTGGGCCACTTTAGTAATTGAAACCAAAACTTTTAACAAAATAGGCCATCACTCTAGTGATTCAAATCAGCTGTCAGTCTTATATCTTGTAACAACTTACCCATATTAGAATTACTTTTCTGTTGTTTCTTGCTAGTATTTGGGTTATGTGTTAATCTCCTGCACTTTGAGAAACTGTATGTTATATGAAAAACATTTATTGTCAGCAAATAAAGTGGTTGGTGTCAGAGAGAGCATCCAGCTGCTGAAACTACAAAAACTGAGACACTGGAGTAGGATATTATTCTCCAACTCATTGGATTTTGTTGAATTGTCCAACACTTGCAAATACGGAAAGCAAACCAAAAATAATGATGATACATACACACACCTGTATGTGTTTATGAGTAGGGGTGTGTATAAGCATATATACATTTTATGCATGATAATCCTTTCTATTATAAGCACAAGGTCTGAAAGTTTTGGGGAGTGGACCAGTTAGTTACAACTCCAATACTCAACTGGTACTTATTTTATCTACCCCAAAAGGCAAAGTCTACCTTAGCAGAATTGAACCTAGAACATAAAGAGCTGGAAGAAATGCTGCTCAGCATCTTGTCCAGCATGCTAATGATTCTGCCAGCTTCCCCCACCCCAACATTATGTGCATAATAATAAATATAAAGGATTATAATGTGAGCATTCTTTGTGTAAAAGTCATTGAATCTAACTTCTGACTGAAGTTAAATATATCAAAAATACGTTAAAATTAATATATTTAAATTTTGAAATAGCAGATGGCAAGGCGGGGTGATGCATTAGTAAATGAAGACAAGCATTAAGTCTACCTGATGATATTTTATCCACTTAATCTAAGCATACAATGAGAGATAAAATGAAAGATACCAAACTTATGACCACCTCTCACTTTTAACTTGTGTCAAGTAGTAGTATCTTTGAATTGAAATTATTGTTTAAGTATAAAGTAAACTTAATGTATGATATTAATACACATATGTTGACCCATTTGATAACAAAGCACAGATATAATACTGACCCACCTGAGACTACCACATGCTCTTTGATGCAAAACTGTTTTGAAAAGCTTGTGTTTAGATGAAAAAGACTTCAATAATAATTTTTCATATGAACTTTAACCTTTGAGCATTCAGATTATTCTGTCATGGTGTAATGCTTTTTCATTCATATTGTTTTTAATAAATCATGCAATATCTCATAACTTTGAAATTTTGATGATGTGATTGTATATTTTATAATGATATTGAAAGGTAGGTGTGATAGGCTGGATCTCGCTGGTTTCAACATAAAACAGATAGCGTATTTGGGCTGGACGTGGCCAGTATAATTGCTAAGAGGTTAATGTTTCAAACACTGGCTTAACCCATCTCATATCAACTGCCCCCAGTTATGGTACAAACTTCTTGTTTTTAAGTAATCTAAATCAAAACCTCCCATCAAAATTTCCTCTTCATTTATGTTCCAAACATCAGATTAATCAGGACAAAATTATTTTACTAAATTCTTCATTACTTTCAAAATTAATTGAATCAAAAGTAGTGTATTTCAACAGAAATACATTTTTAAAAAATGGGTTAATATTAATATACAAATTAATAGGAGTGAAGAATTAGGTATTTTACTAACCTTCTTCCTAAATTATTGATTATTTTCCAGGATTAAATGAAAGTTAGACCTGTGCACTTCATTAGAAATTTGGTCACAAAAGGGTTAATTAATAAAGGTACAACAATGGTAGGTTGATTGTGTGTGTACACATGCACACATTTCATTACTGCTGAGTTTGTTAGCAATAAAAGTGTGTTCTTAATGAAAAAACCTGGTGTCTCAAGTATGGGAGATTGGAATTGTATTATCTTTCATCAAAAGATAACAGAATATAAGCTTAATTTGAGGCATTGTTTTACAGCCAGATGCCTGAGGGAAATACACTAAAAAAGGGTTAAAATAATTTTCTTTTGCAAAGCAAAAGGGTGGGATGGGGCAGTTGTAAAACATAATTCAATAAAAAGAAGTGCTGAGCAACCAGAATGTTTAGAATTGCTAGAGAAGACATGCATTTAACTTTAAATCATTGAAACTGTTAGTGTTTACCTTACTAATAGCATTTTATGCAGCTGATGTCCCTGAGAATTTTCTTCCCTCCCCACTGTCGTTCTGCTACATTACTTGAGTAACTGAGTTGTTATCTAACAATCTGCATTTATGTATTTTCTGAAGATCTGTCTTTGTCATGAGCATTATGTCATTCACTTTATACAAAGGCACACAGCCTAATAACTAGGATGTTTAATGTTTCAAACACTTGCTCAACCTTTTTCATACCAAGTTATCTAACAATCTGCATTTATGTATTTTCTGAAGATTTGTCGTTGTCATGGGCATTATGTCATTCACTGTACACAAAGGCACATGGCCAGCTAAGGTGATTGTAGTCATGCGTTTGATTCCTGGACCAGGCACTGCATTGTGTTCTTGAGCAAAATACTCCATTTCACTTTATTCCAGTCTACTCAGCAGAAAATGAATGCTAGCTAACTATTCATGCAGCCCTCTCTCTTTCTAGTTATAACATCCTCGAGGGTGGTCATGGGTAGCAGGTCCAAGAAGGTGTTTATATCTGCTTATGATGACATAGACACCTAAAACAAGCAGCCAAGGCATGGTTTACAAGTTATGAAATCATACTTCACTCATGAGTAGCAGCTTAGAAAGTTTACCCATTATTGTCTCTGTATCAGTCAGTTTGGAGTCTTTGAGTCTCTATCAGTTGTGGTTCTTCAACAATTCATGGAAATTTAAACTTAATAAAAATTAGTCTAAAGTAATTCTTTCCCAAAAGGGACTTTCATTATTTACCTCTGGGTACTGTCTTCTTACAACCATTTTCTATATTATCCCTCCCTGCACATATTAAATTTTTTCTGGTGATGTAACATGTTAATCATATGCAAATCAGTTTTAGCAACCTCTTTCTATTGGTTAGTAAAAATAAAATGTGTGTGCTCCATCATAGGAACAATGGAAAGTACCCCACTGTCAAAAATGAGTCGACTCAGTTTTTGTGTCTCAAGTGCACATACACAAAGCTAAGTATACTCTGTTCCCATAAGGATGTCTTAATTTAATCAGGATTAAGATATCAGTAGAACTGTTGAAATTTATTGCAATATCTTAACTACTTCTCTTCATAGCACTATTGTCTTTGTACTTGAAACAGTCTTTTAAGACCTAGCTCCTATTGCAGCCGTGATTAATTTTTTTGAATCTGAATTAATGTTCAGTATTATTTTAATGATAATATATTAAGTAACATTTATAGAAACGTTTTATTTTTTTGTTTATTTGCAGGCTATCCCGAATATGCCGATTCAGATAAAGGCAGAACCAAGAGATGAAAGTGACAGCAGTGCTGTTGTAGCCTGCAGTAATACCCCAAGTGGAGACAGTAGCAGCAACAACAACAGCAACAATAACAATAATAATAATAATAATGCAAGCAGCAGCAGTAGCAGTGGCGGTGGTAGCAGTGGTGGAAGTGTCAGTTCGCTATCAACGCAGTTACAGCAACCCTCACAGAACGCCAACAGTCGGTTAGCGGCACCAGTCAACCATCAACGATCATCCTCCAATGTGTTGTCTAGCCGGTCGCCGTCAAACACAAGCAGCTATGCCAACCCAGCTGCCGCTGTGGCTGCTAGCCACACACAGTCTTTGGCCAGCACCAAGTCTTCTGACAAACTCTCTGAAGAAGCCATGGAAGCCCTGGAGAAACGCATTGATATTTCCAGTATTAAGGGTGTCTTCGGTTGGACCACTATTGATGGTATTAACATTCCTTTCATATTTCGAGAGGATAAAAAATTTGTGAGTGTACGCATAGTGGAAGTGAAACTGTTCAGCCGGTACCCAAACTCGTTCCCAGATGAGCTGGGTAAGAGGGATCCTCTGACAAGTTACTTCATTACTGAACACGAGGCCAAACTTCTGAATGAAATAAACACAGTTCACTGTAGCTATGAGTATGGCAAACAGCTGTTTACTACACAAGATTTAATCGTTAATATGGCGGAGTTTGAGCAGTTCCACGACATCGTGAAAAAGTCTTTTCCTACTGAAGACCAGCAAGAGGATACCAGGGCACATGATATGTCGTTGCCACGCAAGTCCGACCGGCCTCAGTTTATGGACTACTGTGGCTGGCTGCAAATCAACAACACCATCACGCCCTACGTTGAACGGTCTAATGGTGGAAAATATGTTCCTTTGTCTGTGATACGCTATGCTGCTGGCCTACTAGCTGATAATCAAATCACTGGTGAGCCTCCAACGAAAATAGAGTGTGACATGCTGAACGAAACATGCAAAGTAGCTGGTTTCAATTTCTCATTTTGCAAAAGTACCAAGCTGGTAAGCCTGAATACTATCAAGACATACCACAACCCTTTAATAATTGATCTGCCCCAGGACAAACCTCTCACACATGCTCGCTATATAGACTTCAGTGGTAACCCTACTAAAAACTCAAACTTTTCTTCTCCCCCTCCTCCGCACTTAAGTGCATTCCCTTCCCATATTTCAGTTTCCTCAGCTCTGTCAAGTACACAAGCTATGCATCCATTTAATACTGCATTGCCCCCCTATCCCAGAAATCCCAGTCCACGAGGAAACCCAACTCGGTCACCCATGACAAACAATCTTATTAATCCAAATATAGTCATTCCAAGTGGACTGAACCCAAACTTCCTAAATTTTGCCAAACAACAACTACCTTTGAAAGTTCCCAGCAGTAATGAACAACAATCACTCCAACAACAACAACAACGAGCAAACTTTAGTACTTCCAATTCCCTACTGGGAAATAGCCGGCTGCAATCTGAGCAGGCCAATCCTAACCAGCATGGCTTGCCAAACCCTAGCCAACTGCCTACATCAAAGCAACATAACCCTCTTCATGTACTGAAAAGCTTTTTAACAAAAGGACATGTTGTTACCCAATCCTTGCCTTCAATTGTATCGCAGGCAACTGGTGGTCAGTCAGTTATCCACCAGAGATCTGCCCATCAAACTAGTCAAAATATCCTTGTGAGCCAACTACCAAGGCTACCCTCGCCATCTATTTCTAATCCGGCCAATATGTATGCATCGAGTGGACCAATCCTTAGCGCCCTCAGTCAGCACCAATCCCAGGCATGGAACGCCGTTGTTAGTTCTTTACCTGGGAACTATGCCAACATAGCCCGCTACACTCAAGCCAACTCATCTGTACGTATGCCTGTATCATCTGCATCATATCCCCATCCCATCAGCAACATTCCTGTCACAACAGCACCATCATTGCCTCAAGGCCACCATCCACCAAGTATATACGAGCAGTTGCTCTCCATTCCAGACACTCAAAGCACTGCTGTGGCTGGACTGTGGACACGGCCCAATGAAGCCAGTTCTGCTAGCCAAGCCGTAGCAGCCCACTCTACTGTCCCCAGTCCTAACATGGTGGTGAGTAGTAGTGTCAACAAATCTCACTCTCGGACATTGGCATCTAACATCCAAAATATAGCATCAGCAGCAGCAGCAAGTGGTTCCGGATCTTCAAACCATAACAGTATCTCAGCCAACTCTATGGTGCTGCATGCATCCAGTGTGCAACCCATCAACCTCACCTCATCGTCGCCCGTGCCGACAACCAATAAGGTCTCCCAACAGCCGTCATCTTCACAGCAACCCCAACAACAGCAATCATCTTCACAACAAGCTTCAGCAGCTGAACAGATTTCGTATTCTTTATCTTCAACTCCAACAGCGACAGGATCGGTTCAAGGAGATTCACAACCTCAACAGCCAGTATCAAAGCCCATGGATTCAGCCCTTGTGCAGCACATATCTAGCATTTTCTTGCGTGGCAAAAGTATATCATGCATTAACTCACCTAACCGCAGTGGTTCTTATGCATTGGTAGAAGCCGTCTGCAAGTTGTACTACCCACAGTGCAGCATGAATGAGTTTCTATTTGCTCTAGAGAATGTACTGAAGGTTCCTCTCACGACCTGTACTGATGAAGAGGAAAAGGCTTTTATTCAGTACTACAGTCTTCCAGTTTCTGTTCTCAAGTGCAATAAGATCATAAAGCTGGGTACCTTAGAAAGCCACTTCCCACAGTTGACTTACATGTTTTGCAAAGGACAGGACACAGCTTCTGTATCATCTAACTCTGCTAGTGATACAGTCCAACAAACTCCTACTGTTGACACTGAGAAGGTCCAAAGTGATTCTCTAAATTCCCTTCCTTCTAACCCTAACTCTCTTACTACCACCACCACCACCACAACAGCAACATCATCCACACCTCTCTCAGCTGCATCTGGTACCACTACATCATCGCCATCGTCTTCAACTCCTCTACCAGTAATTGCGGAGAATGACGGTGACGATGTTGTTCTCGATTGCAGTACAAAGTCGTCTGTGGTGGTCATCACTGCAACTGATGGCTCTCCAGTGCCGGGATCGAGCAACGGACCGAAAGACAGCACTTTGTCGACTTCCCCAAAGACATCTTCCTACTCGCAGTCGTCGGTAGTGTCTTCAACAAGTCCTTCCACAGCAGCTGCTTCATCAACAGCAGCACTCTCCCCATCGTCGTCATCATCAACAGCAGCAGCAGCATCTCCTCCCCGAGCACCTCCAACTCTCACACCAACACTTGTCACCACTGCTGCTACAGTGACCAATTCTTCTGCTGTGGCATCGGACAGAGCCAAAAGTGGAAATCTGGTCAACAACAGCGGTGACAGCAGCTATGTGACAGCTGTACCTTTAATAAGCTTGGCCGACGTTCAAAAACTGAGTGAACCACAGCTGAATTCTATTCTTTCACACCCGTCTCTGAAACGACCTGGTAACCCCTTGGCATCTGGCCCGACTAAGTCACCTTGCAGGAGCCTAGAGGAGACTGTCCAACGGTTACATCAGACTCAAAGTTCCCCATTAGCTAACACTGCCAGTGTGCAGATTTGTCAAACAGACTCTGGTAAGTAACATTGGTACCAAAAAACAAAACAAAAACAAACAAAAAAAAAACAACCCAAACCACTCTCTTCCCCCCTTTCTTCTTCCTCTGACTCACAAGGAGATTATCAACAAAAAAAATACCCACACCACCAAGAACAGCAACAAAAATGTTAAAAAAAAATTTTCAAAAACAAAAAAAAAACGAAAACCCTTTACCTCCAGTAGGAACAGCAACCAGATTCATATTTACAAACACAAAAAAAACTAAAAACTATAGAATAAACTGTTATTGAGACGAGTTTAAAAGAGAAAAAAAAAATAAGTTAAAAGATTTAAAAAAAGACCAGAACAAAAACAAGAAAAATAAATAAAAAATACATCATATGCCAAAATACCAAAATTGGTATCAGTTCTTTTGTTTCCTCCGTCTGTTATTACAGTTGTTTTGTTTCAGTACTTCTTTGCATTATCATTGAGTATCCCTTGCAGAATGTGGTTTTCTCTCTCTCTCTCTCTCTCATTTTTTGCTTTGTTTCGTTTTGTTTTTCAGACAGAATTCTATGAATGCTTTTTAGTTGTTGCTTGGTTATTAAATCGACACAGGCATGGTTGTATGATTGAGAAGTTAAATTCCCAAACACATGGTTTCAGATCAGTCTCACTGCATGGCATGTCTTATAATATAACCCCAAGCTAGCCAAAGCCTTTTGGATGGATTTGGTAAATGGAAACTAAAAGAAGCCAGTCATGTGTATATATATATATATATATGTATATTTTACATAAACACACACGCATATGTATATATGTATTTATATGCATGTATGTCCTTGTCTTGACTTCATGTGAAAGTTGTAAATGAGTGTCACTGCCATATAAGCGGTGTCATTAAGTTGTAGTATTCTGCAAGAAGTGAGTGAGTGGTTTGATGTGAAGGTGGGTTTAAGACAGGGTTGTGTGATGTCTCTGTGGCTGTTTAATCTATATATTGATGGCGTGGTAAGAGAGGCGAATGCTACAACTTTTGGCAGGGGAGCTCAAATGGTGGCAGAAAATAGATATAAATGGCAGGTGAGTCAGTTGTTGTTTGCTGATGATACAGCGCTGGCGGCAGATTCGGAAGAGCAACTGAGGAGACTGGTGGTAGAGTTTGGAAGAGTGTGTGAGAAGAGGAAACTGAAAGTGAATGTAGCTAAGAGTAAGGTGATGCGATGTTCGGGAGATGGAATGGCTGGTAGGATGGATGTGAGTATAAATGGTGAGATGTTAGAGGAGGTGAGTGTCTTTAAGTACTTGGGGTCACGTGCGGTGGTGGGGGGTTGGCTAAAGAAGTGGGATATAGAGTGAGGGAGGGGATTAAGACACTTGGATTTGTGAAAGATATGCTGAGAGATAAAAGGTGGAGTATGAAAGCGAAAAGAGGTGTGTATGAGGGCATGAGTGTGCCAAAAATGTTATATGGTACAGAGACTTGGGGTCTGAGAGAGGCGGAAAGGAGGTGACTAGATGTGTTTGAGATGAGATGTTTGAGGGCTATGGTTGGTGTGACATGGAAAAATGAGGTGCGAAGGCGAGTAGGAATGAGAGAAAATCTACCAGAATGGATTGAGGAATGTTGAGGTGGTTTGGCCACATGGAGAGGATGGACAAGGAGCGGATGGTAAGGAGAGTGATGAAGGCAGAAGTGGTAGGCAGCAGAACCAGAGGCAGACCTCAGTTTGTGTGGATGGATGGAGTGCGGAAAGCTTTGGTGGTTAGAGGTGTTGGAGAGCTTATTAATGATAGGAAAGCTTGGAGAGTGTTTGTGGATGGATGAGTGAATTGGTGTTGCTCAAAAAGGTACAGAACCATGATGCAGCGCAGGTAAACTAGCATATTCTGTCAGGCCCTGCTGCTGATATTCGGGGTTGCTTTCTATGCCTTGACCTGAGCATAGGACGGGGCTCACCTCTTTGAGCTGGGAAATGAATGGAATGCCTGGTATGTGTCTTGTGGCTACTCCTTCCTATGGGGAATAGGCCTTGGTAAATAAATAAAAAATTCTGCAAGAATATGTCTGGTCATGGGGAAATATTAGCTTGCTTGAGAACAGGTGAGGTTTGAGCAACCGGCTGTAGGAATTGTGATGATAAATTAAAATAGCTTCGTGCTAAATTACTGCTTTCATTAATGAGGGCATTTAGTATTGATATATGTATGCATTGTAGGTCTGTATGTTGTGGATTTATGCAAGTGTCTTTCTCATCATCACATCATTTTTAATGCCCATTTTTTCATGCCTACATGGGTTGAACAGAATCTGTTGAAGCACATTGTCTGTAGCTGGTTGCCCTTTATGTTGCCAACCCTTCGCCTGTTCCAAGCAAAGTAATATTTCCCCATGACCAGACTTATTTTCTCTCAGAATATTGGAAACAGATGATATTGCTTGTATGACAGTGGCATACATTCACAACTATTATGTGATGTCCAGACAAGACACAAACACACACACAAACACATATATATACACACATGATGGACTTTCAGTTTTCTTCTACCAACTCTATTCACAAAGCTTTGGTTGGCCAGTAGGTATAGTAGAAGACATTTGCCTAAGGCATTATGCCATTGGACTGAACCTAAAACCACATTGAGAAGCAAAGTTCTTAACCACAAACCTATGTCTGCACCTCTCCATGTATGTACATTGATTGAGCAGGAATTATAATTTCAGCTAAATGTGTCTATGTAAAAAAGGTAAAGGTAAGCCCTTGATCATCTCTGTCTCAAGTCCTAGAACTCCTACGTAACCTAGATTCTAACATCCTCCTTGAACAAGATACCAGTCCGAGTGGATTGGAGTAATGTGAAATGAATTGTTGTGCTGCCCAGTCTGAGAATCAAGATGATAACCTAGTGATTGATTGTGAGTGTGTTACCTTAACCTAGGTTGCAAATCTTCATGTGTGTGTGTGTGTGTGTGTATGCAAAAGTAAAAGAGAGGATATTTTCATGTTTCATCATCATCATTTAACATCTGTTGTCCATGCTAGCATGGGTTGGATGGTTTGACCAAAGTGGGGGTGGGGGTTGCACCAGGCTCCTGTCTGATTTGATATGGTTTCTACAACTGGATGCCCTTCCTGATACCAACAGTTTTTTGCGTGTAGCAAGTGCTTTTACATGGCACCACCACTAGTGCTTTATGCCACCAGCAGGATCGGTCTTGACACTTTTGCTGCAGGATACACCTCTTCAGTACAACCGGGTGCCAGATATTTCAGTCCTTTGTCATTTCACCTGAAAGGTTCAGTGTCTAATATATTTTCAGATGTGTGTAAATGTGCATTCAAAAGCTCATGTCAGTGTTTGTGAAATGCAAAAATATGTGGTTGCCTACTAAAACGAGATGTAAATAGCTTGTAACTATTCTAATTTACAAGATGTTAACATAATTTCGAAGGGGTCATAGCTCCCTACCCTGGATTATGATATATTTATTGTATCTTATTGAGGCTTCTTAGTCATATACTGGTATAGATTTAATTAACTAACTTGTAGAACATCAGGGGTGTGAGATTGGTAGAATTGTTAGAGTATTAGAAAAAATTGACTTATTCTATTTGTTCCACCTTGACCCCACTAGGATCAACTTAGCTTTCAGTGTCGATGTAATCAACTAGCCAACTTCCAACCTTCAAAAATTGTTGTTGGCCTTGTACCTAAATAAGAAACCATTATTAGCAGAATGGTGGAGGCGCAATGGCCCAGTGGTTAGGGCAGTGGACTCGCGGTCATAGGATCGTGGTTTCGATTCCCAGACCGGGCGTTGTGAGTGTTTATTGAGCGAAAACACCTAAAAGTTCCATGAGGCTCCAGCAGGGGATGGTGGCGAACCCTGCTGTACTCTTTCACCACAACTTTCTCTCACTCTTACTTCCTGTTTCTGTTGTGCCTGTAATTCAAAGGGTCAGCCTTGTCACACTGTCATGCTGAATATCCCCGAGAACTACGTTAAGGGTACACGTGTCTGTGGAGTGCTCAGCCACTTGTACGTTAATTTCACAAGCAAGCTGTTCCATTGATCGGATCAACTGGAACCCTCGACGTCATAAGTGACGGAGTGCCAACAACAACAATTAGCAGAATGGCAGCCTAAATAGTGCAGGTGACACAAAAAATGCACCTAGTCGATGCTGTAAAGTGGTTGGAATTAGGAAGGACATCCAACCATAATACCCATGCTAAAGCAGAGTTTTGAGCTCGATGCTGTCCTTGCATACATCACATTCTATCAAGCCATCCAACCTATACCAGCAGGGAATAAGAAATTTCAGGTGTGGAAGCAAGGTCTAGAATTGAAAGGTTAACCAAGCAAAAACCAAAGTCTTACTTAGTTGGTAAGCAGACAAATCACAAATCCCTTCAAGTAAACAGCCTTGCCTGATCTGTAGCAAGGGTGTAGTTAGAAATTCCATAAGATGAACCTGCTACAAGCTATGGACACATAAGAGGTGCAGCAATGTCAGAGGAAGATTAACAGAGGAAATAGTTTTTGTGTGTTGAAGGTGCACAGGTACGATAAACACTAAAATTGTACAGAAAATAGTCTCCATCAAATGTCAGTAGGGTAAGCTAGAGCTAGTTGATAGCTTCCATTATCTTGGTGGCCAAGTTTGTAGTAGAGGTGGATGCTGTGAGAATAAGAATAAGCTGGGAAAAGTTCAGAGAGCTCCTACCTTTGTTGGCAGACCTCCCTCAGAATGAAAGGTAGATTGTACGATGCCTGTGTGCTAACAGCTTTGCTACACAGCAGTGAAACATGGGCTGTGGCTGCCAAGGATATGTGTTTGCTGGATGTGCAATATGCTGTGCTTGAGAGGAACTATCAAGCCAAGTGAGATTATAGTCATGGCCAATGGTGGTGTCACATAACTGGCATGTAAAAAGCACCTTTTAAGTGTTGGGCCTCACAGAGGCAATGTGGCCAATGCTGGTGTTGCATAACTAGCATCTGTGCCAGAGACACATAACAAGCACCTTTTGAGCATTGGGTCGCAGGGAGGCACTGACAAACAACCAAAACCTTTGATAACATGCCATGCTTGAGTAGAAGACCCATCAAACCAAGTGAAATCATAGTTGTGGCAGATACTGGTGTCATGCACCTGGCACATAAAAAATACCCATTACACTCTTGGAGTGGTTGGTGTTAGGAAAGGCATTCAGCCATAGAAACCATGCTAATCAGACTAGAGTCTGGTGCAGCCCCTCAGCTTACCAGCCCTGGTCAAACCATCCAACCCATGCCAGCATGGACAACAGACGCTAAATGATGATGATGATGATAAAGGTAGCAAGCTGGCAGAATTGTTGACATGTCAGACAATATGCTTTGTAGTTCTTATGATTCTTTACATTCTGTGTTCAAATCCCACTGAGGTAAACTTTGCCTTTCATTCTTTTGTGGTCAATAAAAGTACCAGTTGAGCACTGGGGTTGATGTAATCAATTAGCTCCTTCCCCCAAAATTCAGGCCTTGTGCTCGTAGTCTTAGAAAGGATTATTAGTATTATTAAGGTGGCAAGCTGGCTGAGTCGTTTGCTCGTCAGACAAAGTGCTTAACAGCATCCAGTTCTTCAGATAGCCAACTTTGCCTTTGATCCTTTCAAAGTCTATAAATAAAATACCAGTCAAATACTAGGGATCAATGTAATTGACTTACTCTTTCCTCTAAAATTGCCTGTCCTTGTGCCAAAATTTGAAACCATTATTAGTGGAATGCCCGAATTGGTAGAGCAACAGAGGTAAATGACACGCTGTATTTAGTAATGTAATGCTCTCAGTTTGAATCCAGGTAAGTTCAAGTTTGGTTTTCACCAACAACCAAAGTTCTGCAATCAGTTATTGTTATTACTTTTTTTCCCCCCAAAAAACTATTTATCTATCAACTGCCATTTTAGATTTTGTTTATATTATGCTAATTTTTTTAATACTAGCATGTGTTAGTTGAGTACTTATTATCAAGGCATTGTTTTTAACAGCTGGATACCCTTCCTGTCACTAATCTTTGCCTATTTCCCCAGGGACTTTTTATTCTACACATCTTCAAAAAGTGCCGAGCCAGACAAATTTTCTTTCTTTTTCTTTTCTTTTGGCAGGTAATATGAACAAGTGCAGCTGATTTTTAGTTTAGTGCTTTCATTTGGCATGAAAGCCATAAACATCCACACAGGCACATAGATACTTACACTCATGGCATTACTTGAAGGTCTTCTTGAAATTATATCATTTACACATTGCAATGCTTCAAGGAAATTACAGTACTATAATATTGTATTACCTTACATTAGGTTGTTTAATGATCATATAATATTTTGGAAAAGAATCCCCTTTTCAAGTAGATAAAAGGAAATAATTAAAGAGTTCAGAGAAGTGTATCATTACTGGCAAGCCATTTGAGAATTATTCCCTTTCTTCTGTTTGAAAAGAGGAATCTTTCCTGAAATATTATAGAACCGTTAGACTCTTGTGCAAAGTTATGCAATCTTTTCTCTTTGTTTTCATTTATTGACATCACCTTACATATTTTTATATAACTCCTCACTTGCATTACTCAGAGGTTTTTCACACATATCATGTTGTTCTAAGACTCCTCTACAGTAAGAAACTTCTCCTTTCTCTTGTACTTTAACCCCTCTTCTAACATAAACCTAGCAAGCTCACAAGTGCTGGTGGCATGAAGAAAGTATTGTAATGTAGTTGCCATTAAGTAGGACATGCCAATATATAAAACCATGTCACACTAGATGGGGTATGACACAATCCTCAAACCTCATGGATCCTGTCAAACCCTACAACTGATGCTAGCATGGAACATGGACATTAAATGATAATTTACAAATTATGTGAAGATTTTAAGATTTATTTGATAAAATGATATTTTAAAATTTGTGAACTATGGCATGAAGTGGAAAATAACACAATTACCTTTCTATAATATGATGTAATGACGTACAACAACCAAGATATATTTAGGAAAAATGCAATTTCCTAGTTCTTGCTTTATTTCGTTCTGCCATAAATTTGGAAATGAAAAACCAAACATTCTCTTAAATTTCCTTTTCAGGCAATTTCATAAGATTCAACATTTTCCAACATTCAAGATATAGAAATCCAAAGACTTTAAAATAAAAAAATTTAGTCATAAATAAAGTTAGTGTGGTGAAGGTGTGTGCATAATTTGTGTTTGAAGCATTTGTTTAATTTATGTCCATTTTTCTATGCTGACATGGGTTAGATAAAGACTTATTGAGGCAATATCTTACTCTTGTGTGTCTTTCCTGTCACCAACCTGTGCCTGTTTATCAAATGAAGGATTGTTTTAGTCTGTTGATCTCAACAGGTGCAGAACTGTCATGTTTACAGTGAATGTAAACATGATATCATCCCTGTACTCCATTTCATACAAGGACATACACAATGTAAACAATCACCACATACAACAGGCTTCAGTACAGTTTCCACCCATCAGTTTCACTTACAAAACATTGGTCAGTTTGAAGCTATTGTAAAGGAGAAAAAAATACTTGCCCAAGATGCTATGCAGTAGGATTGAACATGAAGCTACATGGTGATGAAACAAACTGCATACCCATTCAGCCATTTCAGTATACATTAATTTTGGTAATTCATGATTGCCAAGTGAGCTCTTTTATTGTCCTTCAGATAATGGCATATAATAATAATAATCTCTTCTACTAGAGGCACAAGGCCTGAAATTTGTAAGGAGGGAGCTAGTCAATTATATTGACCCCAGTACTCAAGTGGTACTTATTGCATCAACTTCAAAAGGATAAAAGGCAAACTCAACCTCGGAATTTGAACTCAAAACATACAGACAGACAAAATGCTGCGAAGCATAATGTCCAACATGCTAACTATTCTGTTAGTTCACCACTTTAATAATAATGGTTTCAAATTTTGGCAAGGCCAGCAGGTTTGGGGATGGGGCTAAGTCAATTAAATCAACCCTAGTGTTCGAACTGGCACTTATTTCATCGACCCCAAAAGGATCAAAAGCAAAATCAACCTCAGTGGAATTTGAACTCAGTACATAAAGACATACAAAATGTTACAAAGCATATTGTCCTGCAGGCTAGCTATTCTGTCAGTTCACCAGCTTAATAACAATGATAGAAATAAATATTCTGCTGAGATCTTTAATTATTTGGTCACATGTTCTTGCTGTCCTCTAAGACATTGATTTCCAATAATGGGTGTTGTACTATTCTTAAGGCATTCTCAAGGGGTCGTTTGGATCTATTGTTACCTCTGTGACAATTCCTGTATTATTATATTTCATAGTGGTTTGTGGGTAATGATACAGAGTTGGAAGAAATAACCATGAGTTGTAATAACTACAAGTACCAGAAAGTGTTTAAGGTATCAATGTTCTAATAGTTTCTCTGTTTGAAACATGACAAATTATTTTCCTCGTTTTGGCTGTGGTCTTTCCCATTTAATTGAAGTCTTCACCAACCAAACTGATCATTCAAGACATCCATACTTTTCAATGTTACCAGAAGCACTGATTGTAATAACATCTTACTAGTTTTGTGTCTAATGAATTAGCATTTTGTTTCAGGGTATGTACAGGACATTAGCATTTGCATTCTTTATATAACAATGCCTTGACATGTGCACATGCGAGGTTAACAAACAAAGTCATTGAGGTCATACTGACATCAGGATGTGACACAGCTTAGTTTGCACTCAAAACCATGGAAGAACGAAATGTTAGAAAACTGTAAGAATGACTGAACTGGGAGTGGGGCTGCGAGTTCAGCATTGCTCCTGAACATGATACCTCAGTGATTGTCATGTTGTCTCAAATTCAGTCCCAGTGCGTGATACCATATGCAGGTGCCCTGTAAGTGGAACGGGTAGACAGAAACTGTATGGAAGCCCAGCACACATGCACATATACCATCATCATCATTAACATTTAACATCTGTTTTCCATGCTGGCATGGGATGAATGGCTTGGCAGGAATTGTTTAGGCCAGAAGCTGCATCAGGTTCCATAATCTGTTTTGGCTTGGTTTCTGCAATTGGATGCCCTTTCTAATGCTAACCACTTTACATAGTGTACTTGGTGCTTTTTATGTGGCACCAGCACTCACACCAATGTTTTTTATGAGGCGCCTTGGTCTTAGGATCTCAGTTCTATTGTCGTGGGCAAGTCTTATACACAATAGTATTTAAACTAGCCTAACATTTGTATCTACTTACAAATGGTGCTAGTGTGGCTGTGTGATTAAGAAGCTTGTTTTCCAATCATATGGTTCCAGGTTCAATCCCACTACATGGCACCTTGAGCAAGTATCCTACTGTAGCTCCAGACTGACCAATAACTTGTGAGTGGATTTGGTATGTGGAAACTGAAAGAAACCCATTATGTATATGTGTGATAGAGAGAGAGATAGTGTCTTCTTGTCTTGATATCCCATGATAGTTGTGGGTGTCACCTTCATAGAAGCAGTGTTCTTTTGTTTCCAATCTTCCATGAAAACATGTATAGTCATGGGGGAATATTATCAATTGGAAACATGACAGTAGACAACAGGAAGACCATGTGGCCATAGTAAATCTGCCTCAGCAAAATCTGTCCAAACCATGTGAGCATGGCAAAGTGGATGTTAAAACAATGGTGGTGGTGAAACAATTTGGATTTAAGGTAATTAAATGTTATGGAAATTCAGATGAGTATAATTTTGCTTTTATTTGTTTCAGCCAAAGGACTATAGGTATGTTAGGCCACAGTATCTTCCTATGGTGTAGTACATGGTCAAGTGTGGTCAAAGTACATTAAACTGAATAGTTATAGTACACAGTGATGGCGATGGCAAAAATTGATCTTCCAATCAAAGAAAACTGTGTTACCATTGATTTTTTTTCCCAATTTGCTGATTATTATCTGTAATTTTAAAAAAATATATATATTGCAGTAGTAAGGGATTAGGATGATTATTGTGACAACATATTTGTTTTGAGATAAATGTGATAGATTTTAAAGTATATTGTACATCTATTTTTGGACAACCTGCTTTTCATCATCATCATTATCATTGTTTTAATGTCCAATTTGGCCTCCTAGGTTGTTGTTGGCACTCCATCGCTTATGACGTCGAGGGTTCCAGTTGATCCGATCAACGGAACAGCCTGCTCGTGAAATTAACGTGCAAGTGGCTGAGCACTCCACAGACACGTGTACCCTTAACGTAGTTCTTGGGGATATTCGGCGTGACACAGTGTGACAAGGCTGACCCTTTGAATTGCAGGCACAACAGAAACAGGAAGTAAGAGTGAGAGAAAGTTGTGGTGAAAGAGTACAGCAGGGTTCACCACCATCCCCTGCCGGAGCCTCGTGGAGCTTTTAGGTGTTTTCGCTCAATAAACACTCACAATGCCTGGTCTGGGAATCGAAACCACGATCCTACGACCGCGAGTCTGCTGCCCTAACCACTGGGCCATTGCACCTCCACTCGGCCTCCTAGGTAACCTCTAAGAATCCCTATAGGCATTTGAGGAAATCTATTTCCTGTGTATTCTTAGTGCTTATTGTTCTTGCACATCTGTCACACACTAAGACTCCTTTCTGTGATTCTACTGCACCTCTTATGTATCCATAGTTTGTACTGGGTACCCTGTATGGAATTTCTACCCACATCTTTTGAACATATCAAGCAGGGCCATTTCCTTGAAAGGCTTAGTAATTTGTCTGGTTTTATGCTTACTAGTATTTTGTTCCTTCCTAATTTAACTCTAAGACCCTTCCATTCTAGTACCAGCTTCCACACCTGAAATTTCTTCCCTAATTCTACTAGAAATTTAGCTATAAGAACAAGATCATCAGTATAAAGAAGCTCCCATAGGCAATCAGCCTTAAATTCCTCTGTCAGGGCCAGGAGGTCTATGATAAACAAGAGAAGGCTGAGAACTCAGCCTTTGTGAACTACCTGCACACTAAATTCATTGCCATACCCATTGCTGACTTTCACCTTATTGACAGCATCCCTGTAAGTGGCTTGGACAACTAGCACCAGCCACTCATAACTTTCATGACCTGGTCCTGCAATATGATATCTCTGTAATTACTTCTAAGGCATCGTCTTCATTGTTGTAGCGGTTGACAATAATGCTGCTACACCAATCACTGGATATGACCCCTTCCTGGACAATCTGATTTACTAAACGGATGGCTAGGCTATATCTCACTCTGCCAGTTATTTCAAGCATCTCAGCCATAATTCTTGATGGGCCAGGGGCTTTCCCTGTCTCCATATCCTTAATTGCTTTATCTATTATACTGCTGCAAATTCAAATAGCTGGTCCCTCAGTTGGGTCCACATTAGGAAAACTCTCCTCTCGTGTATTCTCTAGATTAAGCAGCCTTTCATCCATGCTTCCTTTTTGGCAGAATCCTTAAGTGTAGGTGTATCATCATCCATCCAAACACATTTCTCTCCTACATCACAATTTTCTGTGACACGTTGTCTTGCAGTCTTGAATGCCTCAAGCCTCTGGTCTTCACATTGCAGAACATTGGCAAACTTCTTCCTTCCTGCTTCTTCCCTAATTAAATATACCTATTGTCAAGCTTCTCTTTAGCTACCTGACATTGTTCTCTACTACTTCAACTCTTTCAGGCCTTCTTTGTGCTTATAGCTCAATCTACTACACTGTTCTATAACCATATCACACTAGATTTGGTTTGGACTTTACACCAGCCACAAATTTGATCTGTGGCCCTCATTGAGTTGTCCCATAGGAACTTCAAGTTGTCTTCTACATTATATGTTTTTCTCTCCTTTCCTCCTCTTCCACAAATGCTTCAATTAAGACATCTCTAAATCTCTGACTATTCAAAGCTTCCACATCTTGCATTTCCAGCCTGGTTTGCTAATGACTAACCTATGTTGAGGAATACTTGGAGAAGGTCTTTACACTTATGAACAATTACCTATCCTGCTTTCTGTGGGTATATTGTCAATCTGGCTTGTGTGGCCACCAGAGTGATAGGTGATCAAGTAACTGGCTGGTTTCCTGAAGTTAGTGTTGCAGATCATTAAATCATTTGCATCGCAAAACTCCAATAGCCGTTCCCTCCTCATTTCAGGAACTAATTCCCATAGTTGCCATGCACATATGAAAAAGACACTTAAAAGGTATCATAAAATCAATCGTTTTGTTATTTCACAGTCCCAATTGAGAAGCATAGACAGAAATAATAGTTGCTGTTCTACTTTGCAAGACTAGTATAAGCATAAGTATCCTATCACACACTCTGATTACCTCAATCACCTTAGCCACCCATTTCTCAGTTAAAAATATGCCCATACCCTACCCCATCATTATTGGCTTCAAAAGAGATTTTACACCTACATTCTTTGTGAACAACCTTGCTTAGGCTCCCTTCCACCTTATTTCTTGAGGGCAACACACATACGACTCAGTTGTAGCACCTCAACAATCTCACTAGACCTATCTCTCAATGTACAAACTCAAAGGCTGCAGATGTAGTGACAAAAGTGAACAGAAACATTGGGGTGATGGACAGCATTCAGCACCTGAAAAGGTTTGCATGGATGCTTGCCTGCAGGCATATCATATCAGTTTACTCCCACATTTAATTTGCCATTATTCATTCGCTTCACACTTGCTGCATCTACCAGAGAAAGGGTGTAGTACACAACCATTGTTTATACAAAATGTAAATAAGTGATTACTTAACTGGTAAGTATCCATAATTCACTTACATTTCTGACCAACGGGTGTTAGCTAAGCCTTTTATATCACTGTCGTTGACAGGGTGCTGATGTAGGTGAGGTAGTGGGGAATGGGTGGGCACAGTGTGGGCAAGCAAGGCGGATAACTTTTATGAGACAAAATATGCAAATTTATGAGAAAGACAAGATATTTCATCAAGCAAAACAACTTTCATTGGACAAGATATGCAAATTATCATGAGAAAGGCATGGCTGTGTGGTAAGAACGTAGTTCTGAGTTCAGTCCTAATGCATTACACCCTGAGCAAGTGTCTTTTACTATATCCCCAGACTGACCAAAGCCTTGTGAGTGGATCTGGTAGATGGAAATTGAAAGAAGACCATGATTATATATATGTGTGTGTATGTATATCTGTTTGTGCTCCCGTCCCACTGCTTGATAACTGGTGCTGGTGTGTTTTCATCCCTGTAATTTAGTGGTTCAGAAAAAACAAAAAACAATAGAATAAGTATTAGGCCTTAAAAAATAAGTACTGGGGTCAATGCATCTGAGTAAAAATTCTTTAAGGCAGTGCCCCAACATGAAATTAAATTAAACACGATGTAATGTGGTGAAATGCAAGTATGATTTAATAGAATGACATAAATAAGAAACAAGGAAAACAAATTTGAGCTTATCTGAACATTTCTTATCATTTAACACAGGGGAGTATGATTGTAATAGCCCAGAGAACAGCAAATGAGAAACAAAGCAGACGTGTTGAAATATTTGTATGGGGCAACAACTGGAAGTTTGGAACTGGCCAGTAGAAGTGGTAGCCATCATGACGAATGAGTGAACTGCATAACTTTCATGAGGTGAAATATACGAATTTATGAGAAGTACGAGATATATGGATCTTCAAGAAGCTAAAAGCTTTCATCAAATGAAATATAAAATGATCATGAAAAGACAAGATAGGCTTATTTTCAGGGCAGAAAGTAATGATGAAAGGGGGAAGCAAAGCAAAGAGCCTGGCTCATATTATATTTAAAGTCCATATTATATTAAAGAAGAGACTTACAAGAGTTGATTTGAAATTTTATATATATTTTAAGAAAGTATTTGTCACCTCAGGCAATGAACTCCAATAACTGAATGGTTGTGATGGCTGCACCTACTGATCCGACTACTTCTGAATTAATTGAGGAGGGACCTACTGTGAATAAGGTCAAACCAAAGAACTGTACTACTCATCTTGACATCTGCATACTCAAATAGCAAAATAAGTCTAACATCACCATACACACACCTCCATATCCTTCTAACTGCCATTCGTTCTTCTCTTTCTATCACCTCCCCACCAAATACACAGAAATACCCACACACCTCAATCAACTTTGTCAGTAGTCAAAATTGATAAACAACTCTCAGTTAAACATCCATTAATACCGCGAGATCATTGCCAGTGCCCCTGGACTGGCTCTTGTGCGGGTGGCACATAAAATACACCATTTTGAGCGTGGCTGTTGCCAGTACCTCCTGACTGGCCTTCATGCCGGGTGGCACGTAAAAGCATCCACTACACTCTCGGAGTGGTTGGCGTTAGGAAGGGCATCCAGCTGTAGAAACTCTGCTAAATCAGATTGGAGCCTGGTGTAGCCATCGGGTTTCACCAGTCCTCAGTCAAATCATCCAACCCATGCTAGCATAGAAAGCAGACGTTAAACGATGATGATCTAACCTTGATGGAATTTGAACTCAGACCATTGAGGGCAAGAAAAAATATCGCTAAGCACAGTACCCATTGTGGTAACAATTCCACATGCTCATGGAATTATTTTTTATAATAATAACAATAATAATAATAATAATAAAGGATTGATGTTACTCCTCCAGAAGGTAAAAAAACACTAAGAAGAGTGAGACTGTTATCGAATGAACACTATTTCAACACTTTTCCACAAGTTCAAAATATTACCAAACTGAAGAAAATTGAAATGATTATTTAAAACTTGTGTAAGACACACGAAATGTCAAAATATTGTTCATTCGATAACAGTCACACTCTAATAATAATCTTTTCTGCTATAGGCAAAATGCCTGAAATTTGTGAGGAGGGGACTAGTTGATTACGTTAGTGTTTCACTAGTACTTAATTTTTCGAAAGAATGAAAGGCCAAGTCAACATCGGGGGAATTTGAACTCAGAATGTAGAGGCAGATGAAATACCGCTAAGCATTTTGCCCGGCGTGCTACTGATTCTGCCAACTCGCCACCTTAATAATAACAGCAACAACAACAACAACAACAATAATAATAATAACAGTAACAATAATAATTCATTCGACTAAAGGCATCAACATCATCGTTTAACGTCCGCTTTCCATGCTAGCATGGGTTGGACGATTTGATTGAGGACTGGTGAAACCGGATGGCAACACCAGGCTCCAATCTAATTTGGCAGAGTTTCTACAGCTGGATGCCCTTCCTAACGCCAACCACTCAGAGAGTGTAGTGGGTGTTTTTACGTGTCACCCGCACGAAAACTGCCACGCTCGAAATGGTGTATTTTATGTGCCACCCGCACAAGAGCCAGTCCAGGGGCACTGGCAACGATCTCGC
The DNA here is from genome assembly GCF_001194135.2 of Octopus bimaculoides. Classification (NCBI taxonomy): domain Eukaryota; kingdom Metazoa; phylum Mollusca; class Cephalopoda; order Octopoda; family Octopodidae; genus Octopus; species Octopus bimaculoides. The sequence continues at coordinate 72,417,330 of NC_068982.1, read as the reverse complement.
TCGAAAACCCTACAAAGGCCAGTCAGGCGGTACTGGCAACGCTCACGCTCAAGATGGTACATCTTATGTGC
>NC_068982.1:72413564-72415472 GCF_001194135.2 Octopus bimaculoides | reverse complement strand
CTTTGGTCCTCACGGCGCAGAACATTGGCAAATCTTTTCTTATCTGCTTCCCCTCTGGCTAAATAAACCTGTCGCCTAGCTTCCCTTCTGGCAGATTGGTACAATTCCCTGCTACCACCGTTCTTCCAGTCCTTCCAAGCCTGTTTCTTTTGTCTAATAGCCCGTCTACCTCCTTGTTCCACCACCACGTTACTCTGGGTCGAGAGGGGACTTTACACCAGCCACAGATCTGGTCGGTGGCTCTCAGCAGGTTGTCCCGCAGAAATCTCCAATTGTCTTCTACGTTGTATGATGCTATATCCCCTTCTATTTCGTCAAATGCTTCAAGTAACTTGTAACTTGTCTCTAAGTCTCTGTCCATTTGCAGGGTCTTTAAGCATATAACCAGTAATTTCAGGGAAGGAGTAAGTCAATTACATCGGCTCCAGTTTTCAACTGGTACTCATTTTATCGACCCCAAAAGGATGAAAAGCAAAGTCGACCTCAACAGGATTTCAACTCAGAACTTGAAGACAGATAAAATGCCACCAAGCATTTTCCCCAATGTCGACATGCTAACACTTCTGCTAGCTCGCCACCTTAATAATAATAATAATCATAATGATTTCTTTTATTTGCCACCAGGGCGAAGGATGAGGGGGACAATACAAAGACAGACATAAGGTGTGGGAGCTTGCATATAATAGGGAAAAAAAGTATACACGGTATACATTAAAAGAGGGGAAATATACATTGTACATCATTTACATCATTTACAATTGACGGATATTTGTCCTCATCTTGTTTGTTATTAACACAACGTTTCGGCTGATATACCCTCCAACCTTCATTAGGTATCTTGGGGAAATTTCGAACCTGGGTTCTCACTCCTGAGGTATTTTTCGATGTTGCTGTTATTATTATTATTATTATTATTATTATTATTATTATTATTATTATTATTATTATTATTATTATTCAGTTCACTACCTGGAATTGAACTCGGAATCTACGCCATATGTCCGTGGGCATATGGCGTAGTGGTTAAGAGCACGGGCTACTAACCCCAAGATTCCGAGTTCAATTCCAGGTAGTGAACTGAATAATAATAATAATAATAATAATAATAATAATAATAATAATAATTACAACATCGAAAAATACCTCAGGAATGAGAACCCAGGTTCGAAATTTCCCCAAGACACCTGATGAAGGCTGGAGGGTATATCAGCCAAAACGTTGAGTTAACAACAAACAAGATGAGGACAAATATCCGTCAATTGTAAATAATGTAAATAATGTACATAATTCCTCATCTCTTAAATATAGAACTGAAGTATACAGCACTAGAAGAAAAAAACAGTGACAGTGATGGAATCCTCCTGATACAGGAGGACCTCTGGGGATAATTGAGGAACCCCACCATCCAAGATCACCCTGAATACTAATGATGAGTGCCCTCTCCAAATCCCTTTTTTCCGATTCATAGGTCTACACTGAGAGTGGTACCGTCCACTCTTGCCATTTTCGCAGCTTTCATGACCTTTTCATAAATTCACTCGAGGACAGCACTTCACTTTCCTTTTCAAGTGAAACTTGAAAAAGTCGATGAAGTCTTTACTAGAGAGGAATATTTCTGTCCTCATTCCTTTGATCCTAGTCCACCAGACAACCTCTTTCGCTGCAGTCACCTGACAAAGAAAAACTGCCTTGCTTGCCCGATCAAAGAAGGCCGGCGGGGCAATCATCATTATGGACTCGGACGACAGACGGATCTGTCCTACACGCGACAGCAGCTGTTTGACATAACTCCACAAGTCAGCAATGCCCGGACACTGAACGAGTGCATGCAGAACGGTTTCGTCGCTCTGCGAGCACCTCAGACAAGACCGTCTGACAGCACATCCGTGCCTGTAGAGTTTATCACGG
>NC_068982.1:72407490-72412755 GCF_001194135.2 Octopus bimaculoides | reverse complement strand
AAGGCAGGCCAGCCTGTTCGTCATATCTTCCTAATTCATATCCACCTGGAGGTCGGGACCGAAGTAGACCTCGAGCAGTTTAACTGGTCCGTCAGTCCATCGATCTGCCTCTCCAGGTGCCCAGTCGCAATCCCACCGACTTGTCGGCGTTGATTTAGACTCCTGCAACTGACTCATATTCCCTTACAATGGAGCCGGCCGTCTGCACTTTGGAGGCGTCCGACACCATGACGGTGATATCGTCCGTGTACACCGACACTGCGCTCCCGAGTCCAATTTCGAAAGGGAGGCCTCTTAACTGTTCCATCTTCCGCAGTAGTAGCTCGTGAGCCAACATATACAGAAGAGGTGACAGCGGGCAGCCCTGACGGACCAAACGTACGATATTAAACGGTTCCGATAGGTGGCCACCGAGCAGGTGCCGCTGTGCATTGCAGCAATCCAGCTTCTGAGAACGAGGGAGTTTAGTTTTTCTTGTTTCAAGGCAATTTTCTGGTTTCAGTCACAGATTCACATATGTGACATCTTGGCTTTCTACCCTCCTCTAACGTTTACAGGTGAGTACCATCTAGTAGATCGATTAGATCGGGTCGATATGGTCATGCTTACATTGTAAGGTCAGTTCAGTACTTATACCTGACCAGTTTTGCTTAGGTATTTTCTTGGTCTCCAAGATTGTCACTTCATCTTCTTCTAAACCTGCCATGATGGCCACCACTAACCAGGTGATGGATATTTCTGGCGGTATATTCAACACACTAACTTTAGCAAGGCGTTGACCGCGATCGTTGGGGATTAAGAAGTTTTCATTCCTCCAAGTGGTTGCGGAATGGAACCTGGCTTCTTCTTCCGTCCCAAATCTTACCTCAATAGTTCCAAACTTCTCTCCTCAGAGATATGGGTCTTCTATTCCCACACGCGCCCAAGACATTTGTAAGGACCGTGCGATCAGGAGAGGTGACGAAGAATGGCTCCTTTAGTACATCGCACGGTCGATACAAATAAAAATATGGAAAGAGGATAAATGAGTGTAAGTGCCAGAAGGAAAAGAGGGACACAACCGGTAGAAGGTTTAACAGAAGATTTTATTGACATGTCAACATGTGTGTCTGTGTGTGTGAGTGCGACATATAAACATAATATTTGACAGGCCGTCATGTAAACAAAGTGTATGTGTATACAAACATGTGGGTATGTGTGTGCGAGAAATACAGAGCATAGAAAAGAATCTATAAGGACGTTGAGAGAAAGTCCAGACACAAGGATGATAAAATACCAGTTCGTATTCAAGGTACACAGTGGTTGAGGCCGCGTAGCAGGGCCAGAGGAGAGGCACATGTCGTGTAAGAAGTTGTGGCTTCAATGCTGCTCCCGGTTACTTGGTACAGGAGTTCTCTCAGGTTGTATTCACTGTTAACCATGGTGAAGTAATTCACAAACAGTGTTGAGATAGAACCTGTGCGAATGCTGTTGGTTGCTGTGTGCGTAGCAAGAAGTTGTTGTAGACGCTAAGAAGATGGAGTCCGTAAGCTGCAGAACGAAGTGTCGATGTTCTCCAGGTGGCTGCTGTTGTGTCGTCGCTGGAACTGGCTGTGTGCTCTGTGGTCAGCGGCTAGACCTCAGAAGGTCTGAAGCCGAGAAGAATGACAACTGTGACGGTGAGAAACTAGCTATTTATATCATACTGTCGGCGCAAACTGGGGTTCAGAAAGACTGTCTCACGCGACCTTATCTGAAGGCTTGGATTGGTTGGGTTGCATCTTGGCGCGCAATAGAACAGGAGATAAAATGTGCCAATACCAACCAATCAGAGTGGTGGACACAACAGGGACCAAAAGTGCGGCCGAAGGCTAGCTGTTATCCACTACGTCCGTATCCATGTATATATAACAGAAAGAGAGAGAGAGAAGTATCCCTTAAAGCGTGCGCTACACATTTTTGTATTTTACTCTCAAGGGCATTTTCCACACGGCGTGATTTAACTCCGATGCAGCGGTATGTGACAGTGCATCTCAAAATATTCTCTATCACGTCGGAGGGAGGGTTTAAAGTTACCTTTCTCCCATTCCTTTTAACAATTTTCCCTACCATGTTAAAATCTTCGTTTATGCGGAAATCCTCCAAATTTCCCGCAACAATCGCAAAAGAAATTACAGCGGAGGCGGTTTTGGTGACGGTGGCAGTGGCGATATTCGGGTTTCTAAGCTTTACTTCTTTAGTATCGTTGTTGTTGTGGTTGTTGTTGTTGTTGTTGTCACTGCAGCTGCTGTTGCTGCTGTTGTTGTCGTCACCGAACGTTTTGACGTTGCTTAGAGACAAAACAGTATTCGCCTCGGTGACGTCATTAAGTGTAGGCCATTCTAAATCTTTGTTCTCATTTTTCTCCGGCAAGGAACACGTCCCATTGTCAATGGCTTCTTTATCAGCCATCTTTGAATAATTAAAGAAAATTGCAAAATATTTACATTTGCCGAAAGTGATAGATTAAACATATATAACAGTAGATGAAGATTCCTCATCAATGATATTATTGTGGTTCATTTTTTTCTAGAAAGGGAGGAGAAATCCAATTAAAAATCCAATTACAATAGGTATTCGTAAGGTAAATTCGTGAACAAATGAAGAAAATCAGTACTTTCTATTAGCAGAATCAAGACAGAGAGAATGGGTTGAATGTAATCTATGGCGAGGGAAAATGGATGTTAGTTCCAGTGTTGAATATATACTAACCAGTATAGCGAGGGGTACTCTTATCCAGAAAGATTAGTGGCTGCGTGTGCAAAGACAAACATATAAAAGATGAAGAAGAGATGTCTTTACACACGCATTCCCTAACATTTCTGGAGAAGAGTGCCCCCCGCTATACTGTTACCATCGTGCAAGCAGTGTTCTTCGTTTCCAATATTTTACAAAAACATGGCTAGTCATGCAGAAATATAACCTTACTTGAAAGCAGGTGAAGGTTGGTAACAGGACCAGCTGTAGAAAGATCTGCTGAAAAAATTCCGTCCCACATAGGCGCAGGTGTTGCTGTATGGTAAAAAGTTTGCTTCCCAACTCCATGGTCTGGGGTTCACTCCCATTGCGTGGCACCTTAGGCAAGTGTCTTCTTCTGTTGCCTCGGGCTGACCCAAGCCTTGTGAGTGGTTTGATAGACGGAAACTAAAAGAAACCCTTCGTATATGTGTGTGTGTGTGTATGTGTTTGTCTCTGGGTTTGTCCCCCCGCCACCGCTTGGGAACCTGTGTTAGTGTATTTACGGCCCCGTAACTTAGGAGTTCGGCGAAAGAAGCCGACAGAATAAGTAGCAGGCTGCAAAAGAAAATAAGTATTGCGGTCGATTAGTTCGACAAAAACTTCTTCAAGGCGATGCTCCAGTATGGCCGCAGTCTAATGACTGAAACAGGATAAAAGGAAAAAAGTAAACTCGTACGAGCATGAAAGGGAGGACGATAAAACGTCCACTTTTCCATGCTTGCATGGGTCAGAGGAATTTGTTGAGGAAGATTTTTCTACAGTTGCATGTCCTTCCTGTCGCTAACCCTCACTTATTTGCAAGCAAGGTAATATTTCCCCATAAGCAGACCACCATTTCAATGGTAATGACATTTATCTACAGCTATTATGTTTGTGTGACAGTGATACTTACATGATGATGATGATGATGATGATGATGAATGAAATTAAGAAGGGAGCGAGTGGCGGGGAAGAAAAATTTCTTGAATATTTTTGTGGTGGGCATGACAGGAGAGGAGCTAGAATTTCTTATTTTCAGAACAACGGAAGAAGGGAGTGAGTGGTGAGGAACAAAAGTTTCCTGAATATTTTGGGTGGTGGACATGGCAGGAGGTGCGGGTATTTTTTTTATTTTGAGTAACACGGAAGAAGGGAGTGGTGGAGAACAAAATTTTGTTGAATATTTTTGTGGAGGGTATGGCAGGAGAGGTGCAGGTATTTCCTACTTTGAGAACCACGGGAGAAGGTAGTGAGCCGTGAGGAATCAAAATTTCCTGAATATTTTTGGTGGAGGGCATAGTAAGAGAGGAGCTATGGTTCGTTCTGTACACTCCAAACTCCTCCGGAAAGAGTTTCTCTTGTATTTTCAAGATAATCTTAATGGCTTCAACTTTTTGACTCACTTCATTACATATAGGGGTCTCTCCGATACTTGCATTAAGTATTCAAGAAACTGCTCCCTCCCCACCCCTCAGTCTTTACCTTAGTCATCCTGTTGATAATCAAAATAGGCTTCACTTTATTTCCTGTTTATATATTTATTACTTAGTTCAGTCATTAGACTGAGGCCATGCTGGGGCACTGCTTTGAAGGGTTTAATCAAACGAACCCCCACTGCCATACTTATTATTATTATTATTATTATTATTATTATTATTATTATTATTATTATTATTATTATTTTTGTAAGGCTAGTACTTATTCTATCATTTTTATGCTGACTGATAGATTACAGGGATGTAAACAAACCAGCACTACTTGTCAAGCAGTGATGAGTGACAAACACAGCAAGCTTCAGTAGAATGTGCTTCACTAAGGAGGTCTTATTTCTTATTTTGAGAACAACGGAAGAAGAGAGTGAACCGTGAAGAACAAAAAGGTGGGCATGGCAAGAGAGGTGCTGGCATTTGTTACTCAGAAAACCACTGCTCTAAAGTTTATGTTTTATGTTTACAGTTTTATACCAGAATATTAAGTTCATCATGATAGCACGCTCTATGACAACGATACAATACATTACAACACAATACAATACAACAAACACCCGCCACTGGAGTTAACGATACTGCGATATATTTCAATATCATATTTACTTCCTTAACAATGTCATGCTCGTTATATCACATACAACTCATGTAACGACAAAAGAAAGATAAAAATAACAAAAAAGAAAGCATCTCATGTTTCCTTGATGCAATGTTTAAGCCTTAAATACTTCAACTTCTCTCTCTCTCTCTCTCTTTTCCCCACACCGTTTACTTGAGAGTTCGTATTCTCAATATAATGAAAAGTACGTAAAGATTAAGCTTCATTTTCGAAAGTTAAACATTAATTTCGCCTTGAGCAGTTTCTTAATCCAACTAATCATAGCTTAGACATGCCTAGTGGCTATTAGTCAGGATAGCTCGTTCCACTTATGGTTGTTGTTGATCCCATATATGGGAATGGTTATATTCATACATACATAATCATACACACACACACATATGTACATATATATATATATATATATATATATATATATATATA
>NC_068982.1:72404043-72407315 GCF_001194135.2 Octopus bimaculoides | reverse complement strand
AATATATGAGAATTTTTAAAATCTTAGGGAATAATACGTATTCCAGGTTATCAGGACATTTACTATTTTACACTTTACTAATGCAATGTAAACACTATCATTTATAATATTACAAATTTGGGATTTTACCAATAGAACCGCAACTCCAATAACCTTATTGTATGGTATACACATAGAAAGTTATATCCAATAAAATAATATAAGCATTAAAAAAAACCTACTATAAAATACAATAAAATTGTTTGAAAATATATTTGACAAAAATATGTCTAACTTACCTGTTATTAGTCTATGGGGAAAGAAGTCAGCGTCATATTGGGTGAGATTTCTTGGCAGCCATTGCCATCTCCGAGACTGGAGCGAGACCTCACCTGCATCCATTTGCCATGCGCGAGCTCACAACGAGGCTTGTGATGGCAAAACTATAAAAGGAAAGAAACCTCGAGGTTCGATCTCACTTTTCCCGCTGCCACTGCCAGCAGAGCACACTTCACTGGCTAAACCTCTAGGCTAGTCCGCTTGTCGCATCTCCTGAGGCAATGGCCCGCGTAATGGAGAACGATGAATTCATACCGCATGAGATGGCTGCAAAAGAGCAACATACCACACCTGTGTATATATTGTTAATAAAAACTAATGGAGAACCTGCGTTTTGCCTAATACTTCTTTACTCGACTGCTGGAGCCTTAGCAACACGAAGAATAAGAAATTAATAGGAGAAAGGCGATATTCAACCGATATCAAGAACCTTGCCTCTCATTATACGACCATAGGTGGCATTCCTTTGAGTCAGTAGGTATAGGTTAAAGTAGTAAAGAAAGGCAAACAATTAGACAATGCAGGACAAAGACATTTTAATTTTCATTTGATCGAATCTAAAAATTAGCCATTTAACTAATGGTAAAAATAACATGAAATGATAAAGATAGTCTCTGACAGCTGTTTCTGGGACATCCCAGCTATTTGGGCATCGTATCGAGCGAAGACTTTATAAGTTGGGCACACCGTCATCGGAGAAATATAGGTCAGACTGTGGAAGAATGTTCCTCATCAATAATATTTGTTGTAGTTTATTATGAGCAGGAGCTCACACCAGAATGTATTATTTATTCCTCTTCTCAATATTCACACAACTTTAGAACTGCTAGCATTCATTCTCCCTCAGGAATAAATACCCCTCAACATACTGAACGCTATATATCTAATACAATGCTCTTACCTATCTCTCTTTTCTCTCTCTCCACAATCTATTATTTATTCCTCTTCTCAGTATTCACACAACTTTGGAACTGCTAGTATTCATTCTCTCTCTGAACTGAATACCCCTCAATATACTGAACAATATATATCCAATACATACCTCGTAGCTACCTATCTTTTTTCCCACTAGAATGTAACTTTGATCCTCCTCTCAGTATTTGCACCACTTCGTGGAGGAGATAAACAAATGATAACTGTAATTAACAATGTATTCTATTTGAATATAAGTATGAAATGTTATCTCTCCTTATATTGAAAATGATAATATAAGAGAAATGATTAACATATCGGTTTAAAACATTATTTTTTTTTTAATGTTTTAAAGAAATTGATGAAATACATCATTTTATTGAAGTGTATATAATAAAAAGGTAAGTATATTTGGGTTGTGTCAATTATGAAATGAATATACTTATCCAAAAAGTAGGCTTAGAATCATAGAATAATATATATATTTATGTGAATACAACGACAAAATGGACGATATATTTAAATAACTATATCAAGGTATTAATTTAAAGATAATTAATGTAATTAAATAATATTATTATGAATTTATTACATGTAATGAGCAGGAAAAACTAACGACTGATCTTATATTGTTGTTTCTAACTAAAAACGGGGTTTAAAATGTATATAAGATGGCAGTTACTAAAATGTTAAATAAGAATATTGTTTTTTTTTTTAAATATATAACCCCTTATATGGTATTTCAAGATGTGCATATGCATGCTTATTTTTTTGACCAGCAAATAAGGGAGAATCGAGGGCGATGTTTACTTAAATATACAGGGAGGGAATAATAAGTAGATAACCATACGAATGAAAGGAAATGAATACCAACAAAGTTACGCTTGTAAGCTTCAGTTCTGAATTTGAATTGACGAATGAAGGAATAACATATAAATTAGTTAGAAAACGAAATTAATATAAAATGATCACAAAGAAGAAAACTAAAGGTACTAATTTTAGATATTTATTATCCACTGACGAGCTCCAAATGCCATAATATAATAATGTGTATTACTTTTGTTGAAATACCTATTCTTCAATTGTATACCCGAAATATGGTCTTTTGCGACAGAAACAGCTGTCTGGTTGAATTAAATAACTAATCCATATTAGCATTAAAACCTGTTCCATTTATTTGATGACATTTATTGGACTCCGTCGAATAAATTGATTCTTCTAATGATTTTTATTTATATATATTCATACGGAAATGAAAGGGATTCCTTAAATAAAGTATGATAAAAGAAAAACCTTGGAAACCTAGGGAATAATGCCCTAAACGGAAGAAGTATTTTCATTCGGAAAAATATAATACACGCATACATGTATTGTAACCTTTAAATAAATAATATATATATATATATATATATATATTATTTATTTATCTATTTAAAGGTCACAATACATGTAGTAAAGCGCTAATAATAGTTTCATATGTTGAGAACACTCAAACATATTCTTCAGGTGCAAACTACATATAACGAACCACAGAAATTGGATGATAGAAGAAACGCGAAAAATCTGAGAAAGCAGTATATAGAAATTGCAGACAGTAAACAACGGAAAACGGAAACCGAAAAATAGAAGCAAAAATGTCAAAAATAAAAAGTAAAATGGTATAAGAGCTATCCTCCTTAGACCTTAAATAGTAAGGCTGGAAAGATATCGAGTCAGTCAAGAATAGGCGGAATTTTCCAATTCTTCAAAATATATTTATACATATGCATGCAACTACTGAAAATTTCTAACCTGGAGTTCAATAGAGTGTTAGGGGGTCTTAAATCCAAACAGGATCTGTTCTCTTTCGCCAAACAAAGTCTACATTTATTCGATCCATTCACATAAGGTGTGGATTTCTCAATTACTTTCCATTTAATCCCATGCGGTGTTTCGTTATCTATCAAAGTCCATACGTAGCTAGCTTTACTTTTGTCCCAATGTCGGAAGGAGGGTATGTGATTGGCATACTGATTTTTAAACTCATCTACACGGATCACTAC
>NC_068982.1:72399989-72403128 GCF_001194135.2 Octopus bimaculoides | reverse complement strand
TCGTATTGCTGATGTGGCGACGGCGGTGGTCATCGTTGGCTGGACGAAGCTGCTGAAGTGGTCGCTGGCTGCTGCTGCTGTTGTGTGGTACACGGAACAGTCTCTAAGAGAAACTGGACCGAGACAAATTTGGTTGCCGTGTTAAAGCTATTTATAACAAACTATGGGCTCCCGATGGCTTCAGAATTTTACTCTATCACGTGACCTTATTGGGGGCTGTGATTGGTCAGTTTGTGTTCTGGCGGGAACGGTTCGAAGAAGTTGCCGATTCGAATAATAATCAGTCACGTGATGACAAGGAATGGGTTCTCTACTACGCTCGCATTTATTTATATGTAAATGAGAAGATTGTATGTAATGGCGATAGTAGTTTGTATCTAATGGCGGGAGGTAGTTTCACTACATAGGTATCTGAATGTGTGTATTTATATATACATAATAAACATATACATATGCTTCGGAGTATGTACAAGTAATAACTGTAAGCTTGCATAAGCCGGTGTCTGTGTGTCTATGTATGTATGTATGTATGTATGTATGTATGTATGTATGTATGTATGTATTTGGTGACTATATGCATAGTGTCATATAAACATATACATAAATACGTAAAAACTTTATTCTACTTCTTTTGTATATTTCAGTAAGCTTATTATCCCATTAAAAATTGTTTACACTTGCGCCATTTTTACCTGTGCCATTATTACCATTCGCTGTAGATGAGTGATAAAGGAATCCGCTTTGCAGCCATGTGGTTTTTACGTTCAGTCCCACTGCGTAGCAACTTGGGCAAGTGTCTTCTCCCTAGTGAATGAATTTAGTTGGCTGAAACTGTGTGGAAACCCGTTGTATATATGTATATAGGTTCATCTCCACTGCATAGAACCTTGAGCAAATACTTTTCGCAATTGGTCCGGGCAAACCAAATCCTTGTGAAGGAATTTGTTGGATGGAAACATTATGTGTGTGTGTATATATATATATATATATATATATATCACAACACATTCTTTATTTTCTCTCCTTGTTTCTTTCTGTGTTCCTTTCTGTGGAAGAGCGTAGGCTCGAAAAGACTTTTTCACTTCCCGAGCGTTAAACTAATACATCTGTTTGTTGTCTACACCACCTGTCTTCGTCTTTTGTTTTTTGTTGTGAATTCCCCCTATATATATGTATATATATATACACACACACACGCACACACGCACACACACACACACACACACATACACACACACACACACACACACACATATATATATATACACATATATATATGTAGTATGTGTGGGTTATTCTTTTTTGCCTTGATGTCGTATAGTAGTAGTAAATGAGTGCCACTATCACGCAAGCGCTGTCCTTTGCTTCAAATCTTATGTAGAAACATGTCGCCTGTTCATGGAGGCATATTTACCTTTTCGGAATCAGTTGAGGATTAGCGACAAGGATATCCAGTTGCAGAAACTCTGCCTCAACAAATTCCGTCCGACCCATGCAAACGTGGAAAAGTGGTCGCTAAATAATGATGATGATGATGATGATGATGATGATAATGACGACGATGATGATGATGATGATGATGGTGATGATGATGATGATGGTGATGATGATGATGATGGTGATCGTGATGATGATGATGATGATGATGATGATGATGATGGCGATGAGCTTAGCTATTACCCTGACAGCCTATTTCTGCAATTCCTGGCATTATTTAATTTACTAGAAGAGGGTTATATAATAACTAAGTTGTCATCCTATTATGAAGAATTGGTACCTTCCTGTTTGGTTATTAAATCGTGTGGCGTTTAATTCAGTCCAATCCAATGTTTATCGACCGTTCCAGTACTGCCGTTGTTGTTATCACTTCACTAATCGATAACAGACCATTAACATTTGAACATTTTCAATATTCAATGCAAAAAGTATTCACAACTGACTAATCGTGGAAGAAGGGCCACCAGCAACGATACCAACAAAAAAAAAACTTTATGTGTGTGTGTGTGTGTGAGTGTGTGTGTGTGTGTGTGTGTGCCTGTGTGTGTGCCTGTGTGTGTATACGTGCGAGCGCGAGCGTGGATTCGTACGTGTATATGTGTACGTATTATATATATATATATGTATTATATATATATGTATATATATATATATATATATATATATATGGATGTATCATATATATGTATATATATATATATAAATATATATATATATCCATATCGTATGAAAGGTATTGGTATCTAGAAGACCCAAAGAGTGGCAGGTAACACTAAGCAAGTGCTTTGGACAGACCGTAGTTAAACTCTTGGTTCGATAGTGATACGAGTGAAGAGTTTAATGTGGGTCTTGTATTAGCATGCATATATATATATATATATATATATTAGACAAAATAAGATAACAAAGCCAAGGCTGTGAGTAGTTTTCAGGACATTTATAAGGAAAAAGATATAGATATAGTCTTGCAGCTGTTTCTGGGATATTATGGATATCCCTTCATCAGAGACGATGTGAGATGGTTAAATAGAGGTAAATATTTGAGTTCGAAATAAGGAATTATTGTGGAAAAGGAGGAGATAAATATAGAGGGAAATAAGAGAATGAAAGTAGAAGTAAAATATAAAATATATAAAGATATTGTAGTTGTAGTTCCATTATTCGAGGAAAGTGGTGTATAGAAGTGGTAAAATAGTTTCCTGTACATGGATGTAAGTTCCAGTACTGATTTCTATGAATTCGCTTGCGAAGGTGAGGGCTTTATCTAGCAGTTCTTTAGAGATAGGGGCATAAAAATCGACAATATCGAACTGCGTGAATCTCGCTTTATTCTTATTCTTAACTAGCAGAGATACCCGGCGTTGCCCGTGTTACATGCAATTGAAAAATGAGACTTTTCTGTTATATTTTCTGTAAGGAACTGGAATACATATGATTCGAATTTCATCAAAATTGCACATGAGGGTTCTTTCCCTCTTTACACACCCTAAAAAAATTCTAATCATGAGACATGTATCCCATACTATTGATCTTTATGCGCATTTTCCAAAATTTCAGTCTTCTGGAACCTGTAAAAAAGATTTTGCTTCTGCAAAATGGAGCTCATGGAGCTATAAAATGTGGGAATGAAGGCCCCTATTGG
>NC_068982.1:72399083-72399793 GCF_001194135.2 Octopus bimaculoides | reverse complement strand
ATATATGTGAGAGTATAGTCTCACTTTAATAGTTTCAGTATGAAATTGAAAATATTAAAGTGAAAATATTTGAAATTACAGTAGCGACATGTTATTGTTTCACTTTTGACAGGTAATACTGAAATAGTGGAATAGTTTCAGTGTTAGAGTGAAAGTATCTGACATTACAGTAGAGTGATGTTATTGTTTCATTTTTGACACATAATACTCGAACTATGCCAGAAGTTAAAAGTTTTTTGGCCTAAGACACTACATGGACCTTAAAAGAATTTTGCTCCTGAAAAATGGAGCTCAGGGAGCTGAAAATTGTGGGAGTGTGTGTTGGTACTCGTTGCATCTGACAAGTCTGAAGTAACACGAAATGAAGTGCCTGGTTCAAGAACACGATGTGTCACATGGTCCAGGAATTGAACATATTGGTGATGGGTGTATTAATGTCAACCAGAGAAGTTTAATTGTTGGGAATCTTTTTAACTTGTGTGTAATATGTATTGTTTGAATTTCTTTAAAATAGGAAATATATGTATGTTCACTGGGTTTGTAAAAGAGAGCAAAGCTACAGGAAAGCAAAAGACGAATGATCACGATAATCAGTCAGCTACCGTAGCCTAGTCGTTACTACTCCCCAATGTAGGATTCCTCACCATACAGGTGACAGGTACAGCTTTAAGATGCATTATGGATCTATAGCAATTGGAAGGGCATGACTC
>NC_068982.1:72394945-72398028 GCF_001194135.2 Octopus bimaculoides | reverse complement strand
GTTGCCGTGGGCTCGAACTATGCAAGAAGTTAAAAAATTTTTTTGACTAAAACACAACCGGAACCCTAAGTAAGACATGTGTAAAATTTGAATGAAATTGGTTGTGTAGTTCTCGAGTTTTAGGGAAACACACAGACAGACAGACAGACAGACAGACAGACAGACACACATTCTCATTTTTATATATATAGATAGCTTTAAACCAGTCAACGACTTCTATACTATTGGACCATTGTACTAACCTAGTGGCATTCCTGACTTCCGCATTGAGTTTTCCTAAAATTTCTTTACTAATAATACCAAGTTCTGATTTAGCTGGGTTAATAAGCCTACACTTAGGATTAGATAGGAAGTTCTTTTTATGGTCTTTGATAGTTATAAAGGCCTCTTTTTGGGGGAGGACCTCTGTCTTTTTGTTTTTCTTATCTAATCTAAGTCTGGCGGCGATAATGCTAACTTTTCTATCTCTGTGGTTGGGAAGCAAGTTTCTTACCACACAGCCACGCCTGCGCCTAGTACACTACTATCAGTCATCATGCATGAGACAGTAACATATACCATGCTTTAGTGCCCGTGTAGTCGCCAGCAGACATAGACATAATCTCAGGTTCGTCGCGGTGGAACATCGAAGATGTGACAGCTAGAGGGAGAGAGAGGGTTGCACCTGGTTGGTACTCGTTGCATCTGACAAGTCTGAAGTAACACGAAATGAAGTGCCTGGTTCAAGAACACGATGTGTCACATGGTCCAGGAATTGAACATATATCCTTATGGTCATGAGTGACATTCCTTATCCGCTTGGCTATGTACCTCCACAGAATTGTTAAAGAGATTTAATAATTCAAAGATGCCATATGCATTAAAATAAAAACAATAGTTAAGTAAATTTTAATACTTTATGTAGGAGAATTAAAAAGTTAATTTGAAAGGAAAAACAGAAAATCAGTATTAGTCATATTATTTTCCTTTGCCGCTAACCATTTCCCATTACACCTCATCATTTTCATAACGGCAGCACTTCCTAACGATACCTCTGTCAGCCTCCCACCATTTCCATCCTTACGTCCATCACACCTCGTCCTCAGCACTGTGCATCTCTCTTGCACCTCACGTCACAAACTTCTTCACATCATTTCTGCTGCCACCTATTACTTCCCTTGATCCACACCTACTTTCTCCACCTTCTCTCGCTGACATTCACATTTGACCTTGGCTTTATCCGTGTTCATCACTCACTCTACCTACCTCTCTCTCTCTCCATCTGCACTCATCTCTCGTACTCCTACGAACGTACTCACCCATACCACTTCTTTTTTATGCACTTTTGGGTAATTTAACGGTACGGCCTCACACATCTTCACCAACATCTCCCTTTTCTAGTCAGAGTAGCCATGTATCTCCTCTACAGCAAGACACCTGTTTCTGTCCCTTTATCATCACCTCTCATCACCTGGCATAAAACCACCTCCCTCAACACTACTCTACTCCTTACTTGAGGGCTCTTGTCTTGTGAGTTATCTGTTGACCTCACTAGAGCTCGTGCCACGTAAGAAGCACCCAATACACCAAGAAAAGTGGTTGGTATTAGGAAAAGCTCTAGAAATAGTGGTATAGCAGGCATCGAAACCTGATGTAGTCCTCAAGCTCGCCAGTTCCTGTCGAACCGTCCAGCATATGCCAGCATAAAAAAACGGACTTTGAATGATAAGGGAGACAACTTGGAACATGTTTGAGTATTATTCTGACCTCATCTAGTATAGATCATGCCTAACAGATCACTTGATAGAATATTATACTATTACAGAAGCACATACTTGTAGCAATGAAATATATAAAAAAAAAATCTCAAAGCCTGGTATAAACATTCATAGAAACATGAAGTACTTAGCAACGAATGGCTTTAGAAAGGTAGATCATTTGTTTTTGTTTGGTTGTAAGAGACAAAGAGAGAGAGAGGGGGGGAGAGAGATGGTAGAAAGAGAGAGGGGGAGAAAAAGAGAGATGGAGCGGGGAAGTAGGGGAGAGAGGAATGTTAAAATGTGAAAACTCTTCATTTATCTGTAATAAAACAATTAAATAGGAAACGTTTTGTTTACCTTACCAAGAAAACATTACCAGATATAAGCGAAATATAAAACACCTGTTATATATATAAATTTATTATATATATTATATATTACATATTATATATAATGTTATATATATGCATATATATTATATACATATATATGCATATATCCCCATACACTCATACGTATACACCCAGATACATATATATATATATATATGTGCGTGTATCTATCTATCTATCTATCTATCTATCTATCTATCTATATATATATATATATATATATATATATATATATATATATATATATACATGCACATATAAACTTCAACATGAAGTAACATGGGTTGATTTTTATTTCATCTTGTATATATAACTCTATAATGTTTGGTTGTGGTAATGGTGTTTGACTTTCTGTTACAACAAACAAACAAACTAAAACCAAAAAAAAAAATAACCAAAATCCCTGACTTCATACATATTGATGGACTCCGGTTTGCAAGAGCCAGCCATGCTTCCTGTCCCATTTCCCGCTTCATTGAATGTTACATTCCAATTCCCAGCAGTGATTTGTTGGCTTTTATCTAACACTAATATATTATTGGAAATAAAACGTGTCAACATCAGTGAAAATCCATGCATATTACGTGCGTACATACACACGCATACTTTCATGCACGCATGCACTTACACAACAAAAACACAGGATAAATCATTTGCACGCGTTAAACGTATGTATATATATGTATAGGTATATCTATATGTATTCACACATGCACATATATATATATATATAAATGCGCACATACATACATACATACATACATACATACATACATACATACATATATATATTTATATATATATATAAGTTCAAAAAAACACAAAAAACAATAACAAAAAAACAACAAAGTGAGGACGTGATACGGATAGTGTTATTGGACGCTCGGGAAAGGAAGGAGTGAGAGTATGACGTTTATATATATATATATATATATATATATATATATAGTGT
>NC_068982.1:72388232-72393912 GCF_001194135.2 Octopus bimaculoides | reverse complement strand
ATATATATATATATATATATATATATACACATACATGCACACATGCACACGCACACACACTCTTATTTGTGGACTAGCAACTTAACAATGCTACCAATGGTTTCATGCTTGCAGTTTGCAATTTTTCAAACATTCCACTTGGTAATATGCGTCCATATTGACTGAGAATATGTTTAGTCATCAAATGCACTATTGAACACTCATTCTCGCTGTTCGATACTAATGTGTGTATGTGTGTGTGTGTTTAGAGCGAGAGAAAAAGGCGGAGAAAGAAAGTGAGGGAGAGAGAGAAAGAAAGATGGAGAGAAAGAAAGATGGAGAGAAAGAGAGAGGGAGAGAGAGACGTGGCTAAGGCACACGTGTGGTTGTGTGACGTTAGGCAACTTGCTTATACTGCTGAATTTCCCTCGATCTAGCAGTCTAATAATGCAACTTAACTCTTCCCAGAGTTACCTCGCTTCGGTATTTCCCATGGTTAAAGATTAAAGAGCTAGAAACGTTGCATCTGGGGACCCGACAGATGGCATCATTGATCAGATATGGCGTTTTTACACCTTTTACCATAAGAGAATTTTTTCTCCATGGTCACAGCTGTGAATTTACCTTGAGAAGTAGAAATATGTCACAAGCATATTCTAATTAACTTAAAGTTCGCTGATACCTAAACACCGCTTTAAACATACACATATATATTTAATGCACAATATATGGGTTTATCTAATCCAGTGATAATCACGAAATAGCTCCTTGAGTGGATCCAACTACTAACCACATAGTAAACGAACACGTGGGAGTGTAATGTTGAATCCCATGCAGCTGAAATCCAGCAAATCCAGTCAGTGAAAGTTATTTCATGAGGAGTAAATCCAATAGAAAGGAAGTCAGGTGTGAGATGTATATATTTATTTCACCAGCTGATATCCATAGGATGACGGCCGTTTCGTAGCCAAAAAGGCGTCACCCTATGGATATCAACTGGTGAAGTAAATATATTCATTTCATACCGCCTGAATTTATTTATATTAAACCCCTCTTTCTCTTTCTTTATTTCTTTCTTTCTTTCTTTCTTTCTTTCTCTCTCTCTCTCTCTCTCTCTCTCTCTCTCTATATATATATATATATATATATATATATATACATATATATGCTCTTTTACTCTCTTTTACTCTTTTACTTCTTTCAGTCATTTGACTGTGGCCATGCTGGAGCACCGCCTTTAGTCGAGCAAATATATATATATTCTATCATTTATGCGAGAGAAGACTTAGTGTGCTTACAGATTTATAAATGGTGTTCTCAATTGAATTCACATTGTCTTCAAAATTAAACCCAGCGCTTCCTACATATCGATAGACCGATATCAATACCTATCATATAAACACCAGTATCGATCTGATCGAATATAGCCATCTTCTATGAATTAACAGCTTTATGTCACTGGAAGAAATTATTGGAAGTTTAAAGCTGTGTCTTTCAATTTTGTTTGTTTCTGTTTTTCCTGTTCAGAATAACATAGTTGCTGACGAATATGAACAGTTGTGTAGAGATTCGTGAGAGAAACATGTTTTTTCTTTCTTTTTTATAAATTATTTTGTCAGTAGGGCCATAAGACTGGTGAGAAGGATGAAGGAAAGTATTCTTGAAACTGCAAGCTTGACCTGAATGCTCGGATCATCTATAAACCCATAACCAGCCATTTCAATTCATCAGACCACATCTTTGATTACATCTTAGTATACGGATTTGCTGTAAACCAGCCTAGGCTGTCTGAAGTGACCGGGCAAATCAGCGCGTCGCCTGGAGAGTCACATGTTTGAGAGGTGGGAGCATGTCTTGTGTTTGGGATCTTGGAAACAAAAAGGAAAAAGGAAAATAATAAATGAAATAAACAATTTAGTTCTATTTGTGATAAAACTTATAAATTCTTAATTTTTTTATTCCACCTGAAATTTTAAAAAAAAAGAAGATATATTTGCATGTTGTTTTAACGTGGGAGAGTCATTTTGAAAGTAAGAAAAACATGCACTGATTCTTTATTATTATTATTATTGTTATTATTATTATTATCATTATTATTATTATTATCATTATTATTAAGACGGCGAGCTGGCAGAATCGTTAGCACACCGAGCGTAATGCTTAGCAGTATTTCGTCCGTCTTAATATTCTGAGTTCAAATTCTGCCAAGGTCGACTTTGCTTTTCATCCTTCCAGGGTCAATAAAATAAGTACCAGTTGAACACTGGGGTCGATGTAATCGACTCAACTCATCCCCAAAATTGCTGCCTTTGTGACAAAATTTGAAACCATTATTATTATTATTATCATTATTGAATGAGAGAGTAGCGCATACCATGAAATTGACACTGGGGTACAAATACAGGAAGCCCAATATACCCATCATGACTACCCGTTTGATACAGCAGACACATTCATCGCAACCATATGTACGCGACATGGTGATTTCATAGCAAGATAGACATGCTCTTACACTCTGCTCTTTTTCCCCGTCTCAAAGTGAGTACCGCACACTTTGAGATACCGAATTCCATCCCTATATCCTTGCTGCACATCTGTGCAGTTTCAACCAGCCTCTCCATTTCAGACTCTGTTTTTGCAAACAGTTTTAAGTCAACATTGAAGAGAAGATAGTTGAGACGAGGTCCATTCTTTCTCAGCTCATAGTGCGCGTTGATTTTACGTAGGACTACAGAAAGTGGGACCAAGGCTATAACAAATAATAGAGGTGAATAAGAGTCTCCCTGGAAGATACCTCTTTTGATTGTTACTTCGGCTAAGTGCTGGTTGTTACAGGAAAGACGTTTCCCAACTAGGTATGCTGTTTTTAATCAGTGCACACACGTTCTCAACTATTCCATACATGTTGAGTGTTTCCAAAATCCACGAATGCGGCAACATGTCGTAAGCCTTTTTAAAGTCTATCCAGGCCATGCAGAAGTTTTTTTGATACCGCTTGCAGTTCATTATTACAACTTTGTCTATCACAAGGTGGTCCTTGGTGCTCTTTTCGGCATCCCTATTATTCTACTGAAAGTAGATTATTTTCTGCAAGGAACGTATATATTTTTCCTGCGAAGAAAATATGCCTGTTAATACTTTCCATAAGAGGTTAAGAAAAGCAATAGGTCGATAATTGCTAACCTCATTGCCTTTTAACCGATCTTTCATCAACAATGTTGTCTTTCCCTCTACAATCCACTCCGGAACTGCACCACTCTGTAGGCAATTGTCTAATTGCAACGCAATTCGCTCGTGTGTTAACTTAAACCACCTGAGCCAGTAACCTTGAATTCCGTCTGGTCCTGCCGCTTTCCAGTTTGGCAGTTTTGATACCCGTGCAATGACATCTTCCGTTGTTATGCGCGCATGGTCCTGTCGTGGAGCCCCCGCGTGATGGAGTTCGGATCTCACGGAATGAATCCACTCAGCACCGTGGTTGCGGGAAACTTCTTGCTCCCAGATGCTATTCCAAAATTGGCGTGTTACCTCTGCTTCAAGAGGTATATCATCTTCTGTATCTCTTCCTAAGCTCTTAAAAAACTGCCTCTGTTTATTTGAGAATAACCTGTTTTTGCTGGAACTGCGATATGCGATCAGTGTAACGTTGCACCTTTAATGCTTTTGTCTGCACACGTTGATTTAGAGTTTCGATAACAGTTTTGAACCTTTTCTTTTCTATTTGGTATTTTGCGTCAAGATATGCCCTTGCACATTTTTTAGTATTTTTCCATTGCCCTTTGGACCATTCTTCTATGCGACTCAGGTCTTTACGCAAAGTTTTAATATCGCCTTCAATTTTCCGCATCCACCATAGCTCCTTTATTATTATTATTATTATTATTATTATTATTATTATTATTACTATTGTTATTGTTGTTGTTGTTGTTGTTGTTGTTGTTGTTGTTGTTGTTGTTATTATTAGCGAGATTTATATATCTTAAATTTGCAGAGGAGTTTGTAGTGGGTAGTTTAGCTTAATCGGTCAAAGCATCGTGACGCGTAATCACGCGGATGTGAGTTCGAGTCCGCAGTTAGCCACCTACACTTTTCTCTGCAAAATAGGGGTAGTTTATCCTGTTCAGGCTATATTATTAGCATTATTCTGCGATTGAGAATTTAAAATCACTTCTTTAATTATTATTGTTATTTCATTAGTTTCCTCAATGTTGTTAGGATTCTATGTTCTCACTGTAACGGCTGGAATTTAGTTTTCCGCTTGGGAAATAGTTACTTTCGTTACTTTTAAGCTGGCAGAATCATAAGCGCGTTGGACAAAATGTTTAGAGGTATTTCTTCCTGCTCTACATTCTGAGTCTAAATCTCTCCAAGGTCAACTTTGCCTTTCATCTTTCCAGGGTCGATAAAATAAAAAACCAGCCAAAAACTGGGGTCGATGTAATCAACTAACCTTCTCTCGCTAAAATATCTGGCTTTGCGCCAAAATTTGAAGCAAAATATTGTCAAGCTCTTAGAATTGTTAGAGAGTGAAGCAAATTGCCTAGCAGTATTTTCCCGAATTTAAACGTCACGAGTTCAAATCCTACCGAGATCAAAATTATCTGTCATTCTTTCGGGATCGATAAAAAAATTAAGTAATAGTTAAGTACTGGGATCAATGTAATCAATTTGCTCACTCTTCCTAACATTGCTGGCCTTGTACCGAAATGTGAAAGAATTATTAGTCAATTAGTTAAGCAATCAATTGTTCAAATAAATCAATCAGTTGGTTTGGTTTGGTTTGGTTGGGTATGATTTGCTTGCTAGGGTCCTTTCGTTGTTATTCGCAATCTCATTAATGACATGCCTTCGTTACTCCAGATCTGTTTTGTGGTTTGTAAGGGCACAGAATTTCAGCTTACTCGTGTTACCACTAACCCTAGAGCCGGTCCTGCACACCACATACCCTCACATACGCACAAACACAAAGAGAAAGAGAAATTAACATATCTTTATGCGTGGCACAATTTTTCCAGTAATCTTAAACAAATGCTCTTTTACTTTATTTCTCTTTTCCTCATATCTATCTGCCTCTACCTCCCACCTCCCACTTTCGGGCACTCGATGTGAATTGCGTATGTACCTATTAAGTCTCATTCCTATCCCTTACGTCAATCTATGCACTACAGTTCCTCTCCTGCAAAAAAACTATAAATTTTGTTTCCTTTCTGTTCCACTAACCTCCTATTAACACCATTTCCGTTCAGTTACACCCTTTCTTCTTATCGTTCTCCTAAATCCTCAGCAAATATATCGTTGAGAGAAATCGTACAGAATCACACAGGACAAAAAAATAAAGCAAACGTTAACATATTTAAAGTAGAGCGTTTAAAAGAAAATGGCTTACGAATTTTCTAGATATAATATGATAAAGAAAGAGGTAACAAACTGCACCGACTGAAAGTGCGAGACAAACAAATAAACGTTAAATAATCGATAGTAAGAAGCAAGCTCCCCAACCACATGGTTCCGGGTTCAGTCACACGGCGTGGAACCTTGGGCACGTGTCTTCTACTATAGTCTCAGGCTGTCCAAAGCCTTGTTAGTAGATCTGGTAGACGGAAACTGAAAGAAGCCTGTTCTATATATCTATGTGTGTGTGTGTGTGTGTGTGTGTGTGTGTGTGTGTGTGTGTGTGTGTCGATGTTTGTCCTCCAGCACC
>NC_068982.1:72384196-72384954 GCF_001194135.2 Octopus bimaculoides | reverse complement strand
TATATATATATATATACGTATATGTATATGTATGTATTAACACATACATACATACATTTATATATATATATATATATTTGGATCTATGTCTATGTATATGTGTATGTATATGTATATGTGTGTAAGTATGTATGTGTGTATGTACGTATGCATAACGGATGTTATAAAAGAGTCTTATGACGTTCTCACTTAATAGTACTTAATAGAAGCTGTAGTTACCAGAAGTAGTTAAAGAAGTTCATACTTCAGAATAAAAGCAAGACACTATATTCCAGGCATTAAAATTTCCATTCTTGTACATGGGTATCATGCGCAAATATGTATACATTTATACACACACACGCACACGCACACGCACACACACGCACGCACACACACACACATATACATACACATATAAATATATGTATATATACATGTGTGTGTGTGCATATATATATAGGCGCAGGAGTGGCTTTGTGGTAAGTAGCTTGCTTACCAACCACATAGTTCCGGGTTCTGTCCCACTGCGTGGCATCTTGGGCAAGTGTCTTCTACTATAGCCTCGGGCCGACCAAAGCGTTGTGAGTGGATTTGGCAGACGGAAACTGAAAGAAGCCCGTCGTATATATGTGTATATATATATATGTGTGTGTGTGTGTATGTGTGTCTGTGTTTGTCCCCCTAGCATTGCTTGACAACCGATGCTAGTGTGTTTATGTCCCCGTCACTTACCGGTTCGGCAAAAGAGACCGATAGAATAAGTACTGGGCTTACAA
>NC_068982.1:72378440-72381063 GCF_001194135.2 Octopus bimaculoides | reverse complement strand
TATATACACATGCATGAATGCATGCATGTATGTATGTATGTATGTATGTATGTATGTATGTATGTATGTGGATGTTCTGATGCGAAAGAGATTTGACTGCTATTTCTGACGACTCCATTGTAAAAGTGGTCAAGGAAATGCGTCTTGTTTTTGCTTTGTTTTCTTTCATTCACTGTATTGTCATATTGTGTGACGAATTATGTGGCCTGGTTTCTGTCCCGGATGGAGCCATTTCATTTAATCTAAGAAAAATGCAATCTTAAAGTTTTAATCACAACCCCATTATAATTCTCGACTTCTCAATCCTGCTTATGTTTAAATAGTGAAATTGGAAACATCAGGAGCCCATATTTTAGGAATGAGTAGAGAGGAAGTGATTTTAATTACCAATTACAGAGTGCTAATTATTCCACAATTAAGCAATTGTGTCACTGAGGCTTCACCGGTAAATTTACCTCATTATCTTACGATGTAACTATTATGTATATTTCTATCTACTATTTCGGGATAAAACACTATATATATGTGCCGCAGAGCTAGAAGGAAGTCCTGACGGACAAGAAATAATTTTAGCAATAAAAAGAATACTTGTGTGCTTTTGTGTGTGCTTTTGTGTGTGCGTGTGTTTGTGTGTGTGTGTGTGTGTGTGTGTTTGGGGGGGGAGAAAGAGAGTATAGACACACACACACACAAAATGGACACTGTATGCTTCAAATACAGCTCAATGTTGAGCATTTGATGGCTTTGCGCGAAAACACCGTCAAATACACTCTTCAACCTCTCTCTCTCCCTTTGTGTGTGTGTGTGTGTGTGTGTAGTTAAGTTTACCAGTGTGTCTTGGAGTGCACTGTTGTTTCGCTTTATGCTAGAGTGTAACTTATCGCTTCGATAAATAGAAATCAATGGAATGAGTGCCTAACTTAAAATATAGCTCGAGAAGGATGGGAGTCTATTTAAATGACTATTGTATCCCCACAGAAATTTGTGGTCCTGAGTGCTAATGTTAAAAATCAATATTTATATGTAAGAGGTTCAAATGAATCGAAATACAAACAGAATGTTACTTCAAAGCATATATATATAATTCGTGTTCGTGGGAAGAGCCATTTTAACGATGCGTCCTGCCCTAACTCTTCGAAACGCCGGTGTTTTAATGGTGGCAGCTGATGAAGGATATGTTCTCTATGTGGCCTGCTTGTTTTTTGTACCTTGTTTATCATTTTGTCCATGTTCTTTTGTAACGTTATGTACCGAGATATGTATCTATATGTACATGTAGATGAAGGTTTGTACATGCATGTACATATATATGCATATACTCATATATTGTTTGTATATATATATATATATATATATATATATGCATGCATATACATACACACATATACATACACATTATATGCACTGATTAATTAGTTATGCTGAGCCGTGCATAAAGAAAAAATTATTTTCATACACTTTTTCTTTTTCTCCTTTTGTTTCTTTTCCTTTTTTCTTTTTCCGCCAAGCTGCGAACTGTATTAAATGTAAACTACTCTATCTTTCTATACCTGAAACTTTGTTGCTTACGTCAGAACATAAATAGTAACAACTTACAGAACATGTTGCCAGTATGTCGTTCTCCGTATCTGAAATAATGCAACATTCAAATGAAATATGTTAACATTCTCTCACAAAGTAATAACAGAATGACAAACAGCGCGTGCACGAGAGAAAGAAAGAGAGAAAGAGAGAGCGAGAGCGAGAGAGAGAGGTCAAATTTTATTTATTTTCTGCAATACTTTCAATAAATTTTATTTCAATAATTTTATTTTGTGCTAATTTGGAGTAACAATCATATCAGCATGATACAGGACCTGGAAAATATCTGTATCCATAACAAATAGAGAAAAAAAATAAATAAATAAAAAGGAAAAAGAAAAGAAAAATAAGCGCTTTGGACGAAGTCAGTAAAAAGTTTATGGAGTATCTCGCCTAATATTATTTCTCTGATAATTTAGTTACGTTATAATAATAGTTTCAGCGTGCTTTAAAATAATAAATCAGTGTTTGAATATAATAAACATAAGCGTTTGAACGTAGACAAAATAAAAGCAATAAAGAGAGAGAAAACTGCAACCAGCAGTAGAACATCAAAGTGAAATAATCACGTCACCCTCTTTTTTTTCTCTTTCTCAATATTTTCACTTTTGTCTACTATCAAACGATCATATTTAATATATACAAATATAGGCGCAGGTAGCATGGCTGTGAGGTTAAAGAGGCTCGCTTTGCAATCATGTGACTCTGTGTTCTTTCCCCACTAAACACCAATATGTGTGTGTATGTGTATGTGTGTGAGCGAGAAAGAGAGAGTGCGTGTGTCTTTATATATATATATAGGTTCAAAAAAAAGGAAAAAGACAAAAAACAACAACGTGAGGACGTGATACAGATAGTGTTACTAGACGCTCGGGAAAGGAAAGAGAGAGAGTATGACGTTTCGAGCGGAGTTCTTCGTCGGAAACAAGGAAAGTTCAAAGAAGGGAAAAACGGAGGAAGAAAAAATCGCCACCGATGTCCACGAGGTCCTCATGTTGTTGTTTTTTGTCTTTTTCCTTTTTTTGAACCTATATATATATAT
>NC_068982.1:72376826-72378387 GCF_001194135.2 Octopus bimaculoides | reverse complement strand
ATATATAATGCCTATGTGTATGTATACACACGTTGCTTTAATGTCGGATGAATGAGAGAGGTTCAATAAATGTAGTGCTTTTTTAATTGAAACTGAGACTGATAGTTTGTCTCGCAACTCGACTTTCACGCTACTGCGATCTTCAGGCAAAAAACTGTTCCAATTCGGTACTGTTGGTGTATTTATATCTCTTGTGACGAAGAGGCCAGAAAAAACACCACCAAATCAATAAACACGAAGACAAGCAATGGACAAACATAAGCACTCTCTCTCTTTCTCTCTCTATCTCTCTCTCTCTCTCTCACGCGCACACACACACACACACACACACACTAAACACTATAAATAGATACCGGTATGTATGTATGTATGTATACATGTATGTTTGTGTGTGTGTGTGTGTGTGTGTGTGTAGCTATCTATCTATCTATTTATATAGTGACCCATAATTTGTAAGTGAAGTTGGTTGCATGGAAACGCCGAGTGGATTGTAGCTGCTATTCAAGTAGTATCGCCTTTTCACTGTCTCCCACCAATGTGTAATGCTGATTCTGCTTGATAATTATGTTAATGGCACATGTGCTTGTGAAATACTTAGCCACTGACACTTTAATTCAGTTGACATAACAACTAAATCCTCGTTGTCGAGCGACGGAATCCCACCAGCAATATTTATAGGCATATATATGTTGTGACTAGCGATCTTATTAGATCCTTTTACACGAAGTGATCGATTAAATATTTGAGTAGTTTGTTATCAAAGGTGAATCTGACATAATACAGAGCTTATACGTTGCATAATATATAAATTTCTTCGGTGTTATACACTGTCTTCTTGAACTGAGATTCGTGAAGTAAGAATCTTTTCGCTTGCTGGTAGTGATTTGGAAATTTTAAAATTAAGTGAAAACTTCTCAACTTTGGTATATTGATGTAACTTTGCGCGCTGAATCCGAATATGGAATTCATTCATTTGCAGAAAAAATTTTCTTTTAATTGTTACAGAAGTTCGATGTTTGATCATTTTTAGAACAATCATCTTATAACTAACTATATCATCCATGTTTACTGTCTATACTGTTTACCCCTTACCCTAAAAAGAAAATGCCATAGAATCTCTAGGTCTGATAAGATAGTCTCTAAATCAGAAACAAAAAAACAAATAAAATCAGTAACAGTTAAAATCTGCTTAGAATATTTATTTACTAGCCTGTATGGTCTGGCTAAGTCAAAATGGGTTTTTTGTATTCCTCCTTTCTACTTGGAGAGTTTAGATTTAATTATAAAAATATGTCCTTCTGTCCAAATTTAATTTCATTAAATTTCTAAATTTCTATGTCTTTGTGCAGCTGAAAATTTCTCTACATTTTTATATTTGATGTAATGTTTACATTGTTCAATTAAATGGAGTCGCATGAAACGATCGTACTGCATTACCTCTGGATATCCTTGTTGCTTATTTTGATTTTAATCACCTTATTTTGAAACTGTATGGATAATACCATACTAAATTCTGGTGCCTAGACTTAAGTACTATTCATCTGAATCTCTCTCTCTCTCT
>NC_068982.1:72374720-72375669 GCF_001194135.2 Octopus bimaculoides | reverse complement strand
TTGTGAAAAGACCGGAAGAGGAGGTGGTGGGGGAAAAGTTCTTTCTAAGACAGGAGAGTGAAAAAGGGAGATGAATATCTGTGCGTGCGCGAGAGTCTGCGAGTGTGTGTGTGATAACAGAACGTGTGTGTGCGTATGTATGTGTGTGTGTGTGTGTGTGTGTGTGTGTGTGTGCATGGTTTGGTGGTTTATCTGTTAGTGTGTTTGTGTGTGTGTGTGTATGACGTAGTGGAAGGAATTAGTAGCAGGAATGGTTGGTGGACGCTTATAGGCAGTGTTAGGTAGAAGGTCAACAGGTGGTTTTTTGAGTATGTGTGTGTTATATATATATAAAGGATATGTAATACATTTACTAATAACCTCTGATAAAGAATATCCTAAAGACTACTGTATCGACCAGACTATCGGATGTTGTTATACATCGCTGGTCACAATACCCTTTTTGCATAGCTGTAGCTTTCGAATGATAGCACTCCTAGGTTGTCAGGCCAACACTTTCCCTGAACGAAATGGGTAGCCCAGTTCGTTGCTGGGCTTCCCATTTACAGCTGAATGAACCGGAGCAACATGAAGTGTTTTTGCTAGAGAACACAACGCACCAGATCGAAACCACGATCTTATGATGATGAGTGTCTTTATATTATACCGATATATATGTGTGTGTATGTATATGTATATATATTTTATATCAGTGTGTGTGTGTGTTATTTCTTTACTACCCACAAGGGGCTACACACAGAGGGGACAAACAAGGACAGACAAACGGATTAAGTCGATTATACCGACCCCAGTGCGTAACTGGTACTTATTTAATCGACCCCGAAAGGATGAAAGGCAGAGTCGACCTCGGCGGAATTTGAACTCAGAACGTAGCGGTAGACGAAATACCGCTAAGCACTTCGCCCGGCGTGCTAACGTTTCTGCCAGCTCGCCGCCTTTGTTTGTGTGT
>NC_068982.1:72370865-72374169 GCF_001194135.2 Octopus bimaculoides | reverse complement strand
ACACACACACACACACACACACACACACACACACACACATACACACACACACACACACACACACAAACACACTAACACTAATACACGTACGCATACACGCACGCGTGCATACACGGGAACACGTACATATTAATGGCTTCTTCACGGAGTATCTTCTCCGTTTACTAGGAAAGATTTGAAGCGAAATGGATGTGATTTGCTTAAAACGTGATCTGAATCCAAGATTGCTTTTAGTTAAGTTGGTGAGAATAAGACTGAAGATTAAAATCTGCAAGTCTTGTTTACTGGAGGAGAAAGAGAGAGGAAGGAAAAGTCGATAATGCATGCTGAGAGTTAGATGAACATAGGACACATCTCCGCAGTTTGTGGAAATCAAAGGAGAGTGATGTACGTCAAGAAAATCTGGTAGCCAAACTTACTGTTGATAAGTCTAACTACAAGTCTGTGTATATCAATGACCTACATACAGAGCAAGCTATTTCATCGATGCCAGATTACAATATTCTTATTGAACTGGCAGAATTGTTAGTGCGTCGGACCAAACGCAGCTGAGGCAATATTTCTTCCGACCCATTTTGTTCTAAATTCAAATTACGCCAAGGTCGACTTTGCCTTCATCCTTTCGGGGTCGAAAAAATAAGTGCCAGTTGAAGGACTGGGGTAAATGTAATCGATTTTCTTCCTTCTCCCAAATTTCCTGGCCTTGTGCCCAAATTAGAAATTTTCGTCTACCGCTGTGTTCTGAGTTCAAATTCCGCCGAGGTCGACTTTGCCTTTCATCCTTTCCGGGTCGATAAATTAAGTACCAGTTGAGTACTGGCGGACTACCCCACCCCACAAATTTCAGGCCTTATACCTATAGTAGAAAGGATTATTATTATTATTATTATTATTATTATTATTATTATCATCATCATCATCATCATCATTATCATCATCAGTAGTAGTAGTAGTAGTAGTATTCAATAGTCTTATTTTTATCAGGTGCTTTTACTGCACTATCAAGCGCAGCTTTGTGTGCCTTGGGTATGTGCTGTGGTTTGTTGTGATGCTCTTATTTTTACTGTATTGAAATCGTTTTATGACTTCGCTTTTCATCCTTTCGGGATTGCTAAATGTAGACTCTCAGGTCTCCAATAGGTGCAACTGTGACGGTTAATTGAGCCAGTGTAAGTTAAAGGCTACAAGCCTTAAATACTCTAAACAATCTCTGCTGGAAAGTGTGCACCTTCTGCACGTCCTATCAAAGACCACTTCATTGAGAACATAGACTATTGCGAGCGTAGACTATTCTTGGAATCTAACTTTTCCAATGACGGTGCTTCAAAATGCGATGGATGCTTGATTTTGAAATTCCAATCTCAAGACTTGCTTGTCCTACAGATTTTCTTGAACTGTGGCAAAACGTTTCTTGCGTTGTGGGACTCGTCGATGTCTGCGGGATTCCAAAACGTTTCTTGTGGATTATTCTGAAGTTTCGTCTGCTTCAAACTTATCTCTTATTCGAGTGAGAGAAAATCGCGTTGGTTGACCTGTTTGAAGTCCCCTCCTAAATTTTCTTTGCAATTCGACTACGTATTCAAACTTCAAGTGATACTTCAAAATAAATTTCCTTTGTTCAAACCTTGTTCTGGTCCCCTTCATTATCTCTTATGGCTTGAATCTAAATTTGTCAGCTGTTAAAGTGTGTATACATTTTTGGGAGACACCTTGTACATACAGTAATCCTTCGCCATATCGCGGTTCACCTATCACGTGGGGTTTTGGAACGTAGCACCCGCGATAGTAGGGGGATTACTGTATCAGTAATATTGGGAGAATCTAAATTAAGCTGTTATACTCTCCTCTAGTCAGGTATTATATTGTTTAGAGGTCGCATGTTTGTAATTTAATTGTACAAATATGTTTAATAAGGTAATATATAGCTTGTGGAAAATATTAACCTATTTTATTACATTAATAAAATAGTAAAAACACAAGTTAGCTGTTTATTTATTCATTTTTTATTTGTATTTTCCATTATTCACTATTTCTCGGTAAACTTTTCTCCATTTTCTCTCTGTTTACACACACACACACATTTAAGCTTAATTTTGAATTATCTAGAAGTTACAGGTACATTTAAGTAGAAATACACCAAATAAATGGATAAAATGCTTCCGACGAAAGAAAAAGAAAAAAGAAATTTTTATAGATCGAAGTGAATGATTAATGTTAAATAATACGATTAGATAAATGTGTGTAAGTCTATATACTGAAATATTGATCAAATATTGATGTAATTATTAACTACAATACATTTTATATATATATACATGCATATGTATGTGAGTGTGTATGTGTGTGTGTGCGTGTGTGCGTGTGTGTGTGTGAGTGTGCGCATGTGTGCATGAATGTATGTCTGTATGTGTATATATGTATAAACATATATATATATATACACAGACATATACATGTACATATATATGATATATCTATCTATCTATCTATCTCTCTCTCTCTCTCTCTCTATATATATATATATATATATGGGAGAATATACAAATAATAACAACAGACGAGGACAGGTGGTGTAAATAACAAAAGTATATATTAGTATGACGCTCGGGAATACGGAAAGTCTTTGACGTTTCGAGCTATGCTCTTCAACAGAAAGAATACGGAGACAAGGAGAAAAACACGGAGAAAAAAAATTGAATAGTGTTCAGTCAACGGTCAAATATATATACATAGATTGACTTTTTATACATACTAGGCCAGTGGTTGTGAAATTTCTATAAAAAAACCGCTATCCTATATTTTACGTATATGTTTTTAGCAATTTTTAGAAGATTAGTTCGGCATATATTCATTTACTGCCGACTGAAGCTGCGCTTGAGCGGTGAATTTGAAAAATTATAATGTCTAACGATGAGACGCGTGTTAGTCGTCTCTTAATTATATGTTAATGTTACGGCGCGGTCACTGATGAGAAATTCATCTAACAAATTATTTTATTTGCTAAAAAAAAATTGAGATCTGGGTCTGACGGAATAAAATAACAAGGTAAAAGTTTTTATTTTTCATCCTTTTGAAGATTGCTCTTATATGTGATTTTAGTCGTTTTGACTGCTTCTAGCGTGTAAAACTGCTTGTTGAAGGCAGTTTCCCTTGTGTTTAAATGTACACTATTTTATATAGATAGATAGATTATGCGTATGTATAATACATATAAATATATGTATGTATGTGTGTGCAATGTATGATATATGAAATACTATAATACATAATCTCTCTCTCTCTCTCTCTCTCTCTCTCTATATAT
>NC_068982.1:72365660-72370855 GCF_001194135.2 Octopus bimaculoides | reverse complement strand
CTTCATCTTGACAGATGATAGCCGTACCATCAACACACCCTACATCCCATCAAACAGCACAATCACTCCGTTGATGAACCCTTAGATGACTTTTAAGACCAGCTGCTGCCTGACAGGGTTTAAAACACAAATGACATATTATTCATGTTACTTCTATATTTTTGCCCTTTGGAATTTGATTTTGTAGTAATGTTTTTTTGTGAGCTATATTTTAAGTCCATATATTGTCTTACAGGTTTTGTGACATATGACACAAGTCGTAAGAGGTAGTTGGTGTCCAAGATTATTACCTGTGTGGGAATTTCGATTCACGTATCCTGCTTTTGACAACAGAACACGATCACATCTAAAACATATCCAATATTCACTGTTGATTACAGTTCCAATTGTTCCTTTGTCACAGCTCCCTTTAAGCTCAGATTGCGGAATCATATTTTCCTCCCAGGCATTGCAACCAGTCCAAACAGCACCTCTCCACTTGTTCCGATCTAGAACATCATTTTCCCAATCACTTTTGTTCATATCTAGTTTCCTCAGGTTTTCCTTCACGCAGTCTTTATGCCTTTTCCTCGGTTTATGTTATGGTCGCTTACCAGAGTTGAGCTCGCCATAAAAAAAGACGCTTTGGCAATCGCTCGTCTTTCATTCTAATAGCATGTCCAGTCCATCTCATTTGAGACAAGATCACATGTTGTTCAATTGAGCTACAACGTGCGATGCGCAAAACTTCTGTATCTGGTATGAAACATCCCCACTTGACTCCTAAGATACGTCTGAGGCCCTTTTGATGAAATCTCTCCAGCATTTTTATATGACGCTTGTAAGTGGTCCACGTCTCACCTGAATAGAGAAGTGCAGTCAATACTCACGTTTTATAGACACTGATTTTGTCTGCAAGGAAATACCTCTATCAACCCATATTCGCTTTTCGAGCTTTCCAAATGCAACATTTGCCTTCCCTATTCAATAGTATATCTCTGCATCAAAACTACCATCTCTTGACAGTGTGCTTCCAAAGTAAACAAAGGTGTCAACGACTCCTAACCTTGTTCCATTCACAAAAATGTTTGGTTCAGAATATGTTTGTTCTGGTACGGGAGTAAACATTACATTGGTTTTTTCCAGACTAATTGTGAGCCCTAAATGTACACATGCAGTGGAAAATATGTTGCATATCCCCCTCTGAGGGTGTCAACAAATCAGCATTATCAGTATAAAGTAATTCTCTAACAAGTATTTTGAAAGTCTTTTCTTTGCAGTTAAACCGAGTCAAATTTAAAATGCGACCAGATGTCCGAAATCTGATTCTGCTTCTCCTGATGCAATCCTTGAAAGCATACCATAGCAATGCAGCAAAATAAATAGAGAAAAGTGTAGGGGCAGGAATATCTCCCTGTTTAACACCGTTGTACACCAAAAATTCATGTAATAGCTCGCCATTAAAGACCACCTGAGCTTTCTTGTTTCTGTGAAGTTCCTTAAAGATGCTCACAAAATGTGTTGGGCAACCAAGTTTACACAAAACAATTCACAGTGCCTTCCTGTTTACCGTGTCAAATGCCTTAATTAAATCTATGAAGACCTGGTATAGTGGCATTTGTTCCTCTAAGCGTTTCTCCTGAACCTGCCTCGCAGCAAATAACATGTCCATTGTTGCTCGCTCAGGTCTGAAACCACACTGTTCTTCAGGAATCATATGCGGACACACATTCTCAACGAGACGATCTAACATGGTCTTTGAAAGTATCTTCCCGGTATGTGCAATGAGAGTTATCCTTCTAGAATTACCATACACTGCTTTTAGACCCTTACCTTTGTATATAGAGATTAGAATGTCATTTATCCATTCCTGTGGCACAAAAGATTCATTCCAAACTCGAGTTATCAGGCTATGAATTTCAGATGAAATATGATTTCCTCCTGCTTTCAGAATTTCAACTGGAATACGATCCAATCCAAGAGCTTTACCTGATCTCAGTTTGCATAATGCCTGTTTTACTTCTTCAATGGAAAGTGTATCGTTCACGTGTTGCACTATCTCTCTTTGCGGGATATTGTTTATGATATCCATATTCACAACAGACGGATTGTGGAAAAGTTCTGCAAAGTGTTCCTCTTCATCTATTCATTATTCCAGGAGGACCGTTAATAACTTCATTTCCATCTTTTGACTTCAAGGGAGCATATGATGAAGATTGCGGTCCAAAAGCTTGCTGCAATAAAGCCGCGTTAAACATAAAAACTTTTAATGTCTTTCTTGTTATAAACTGCCTGTACTTCGTCAGACAAATTCCTCCACCAAGTGTCTTTAAGCCTCTTGAGTTCTTTTTGCAAGTTTGCTTTCTGAGACTTGTACAACTTTTCTAGTTGCACTTTGCTCTTAACGTTTGGGTCAAGAAACTTTTCATTAGTGGCCCTCTTTGTTGCTAAAAGCTCATTTATCACTGTATCATTGAAATCAAACCAGTCTTGGTGCTGTCCCCTCTTAAAACCTAACACCTCATTTTATATATTCTATCCCGAAAAAATTGCCATGAACCTTCAAAATCAACATTGCTGCATCTCTCCTGAAATAACTGCAAAACCTCTGGTTGTTTTAGCTGCTGTACATCAATTCTCTTTGGTACTCGTACACCTGCACTACGAATTTTCGTGCGGACCCTGAACTTGAATTTGGCCCTAACCATTTTGTGATCAGTATCATAATCAGCACCTCACAATAGTCTGAGATTGCACAAATCTTGTAAGTCAGCTTTCCGAGTTAATACAAAGTCAATCATGTGACCTTGCTTTGATCTTGGATGAATCCAGGTAACTTTATGCTTCAACTTATGATGAAAGAAAGTATTCCCAACAACCAACTCGATCTCAGGGCACATTTGTATCAGATGCAACCCATTGCTGTTCACCTTTCCTATCCCGTAATGCCCAAGTACATTCAAGCACCATAGTCTCTACCAACACGTGCATTAAAATCACCAAGCACAACCAACTTCTCATTCAAAGGGACTGACAGAATACTTCTTCTAAGCTCCTCATAAAATGCAGAAAGTGTAGGAGCATTAATAGAGAAAACAGTTACAAAACGTCCACAAGAAAGAGGGATCCGGAGTTTCATTATGCGTTTACTTATGCTGTGTGGTTGTCCTAGGTATTTTAGCAAATCACTTCTAATTACAAACCCAATACCACCTTCTCTTTTCTCTCCCGTCGGTTTCTCAACCTAGAATAATGTGAAATCTGCTGCTCTTTCGACAAGATGATCTTCGAGCTTTCAATATCAACATTTAGACGCCTTAGCTCCTTAGTTAATAGAGCTGTTCTCCTTTCAGGCCTATCAGCTCGATCTAAAAGGGTTCTCATATTCTAACAGGCCAGGTTAAGAGAAACCTTATTCCTTGCATACTTGTTATCATTGTTTATATTAATACTTTGTTCATTCCTGCTAAATTGAACCACCGTTAACTGCAGTAAATTAATCA
This sequence comes from Octopus bimaculoides, assembly GCF_001194135.2. Classification (NCBI taxonomy): domain Eukaryota; kingdom Metazoa; phylum Mollusca; class Cephalopoda; order Octopoda; family Octopodidae; genus Octopus; species Octopus bimaculoides. The sequence continues at coordinate 72,367,373 of NC_068982.1, read as the reverse complement.
GCAAAGAAAGGACAGACAATTTTTAGTGCACCTTTCCAGTATATCCAGGTGAGCAGCGTTCTCCTTAAAAGGCTGCTCAGACCGAAAACAGTTCCTGTCCATAAAAAACATGTTAGCGATGTTAAGATAAGAACCCTGCCGCCTTATGTGCAGATTTGTAACTTTATGCTTCCAACCGGTCAAACTTGCATACATCGCCACACCTCTATCGCCATATATATGTGTGTGTGTGTGTGTGTGTGTGTGTGTGCGTGTGTTCAAGTATGTGTCGCATATAGATAGTTTTAATAAAAAGGACAGTCGATTGGTAGAAACGGTGGAGTGACGAATAAAGTATGATGAGGAAATTAGTTACATCCCTTTATGTTCTGTGTTCAAATCCTGCTTAAGTTTACTCTGCTTTCCATCAGCCTATAGGAAGAGCTCGATAAAATAAAACTCCAGTTACAAACAGTGACCCGGGAACAAAATTTGCTGAGGTGGTGCAAAACCAAGTCCAAATATTTTACGAAAAAGTAGATTTTTTCAATGTTAACATTAAATGCCCATAGGCTGAAATGCTCATAGGCTGAGCAAGACACACTCATGGAATGTGACTAAATGAAGTTCATTTTTGAACATAGTTCCTCTTACTGTTCACACACTTCCATAAGTAGTTGCAGTGCTTGGATCGCACTGGTGGAGAAAATATTCTGTTGGTCAAGCATCGGCTGCAGATGAGACGTTTTCATCCATCCGTACTGGTGCCCAGCCGTGTGTTTTTCATGTTGGGAAACAGGGATGATAATCAGATGGAGCTAAATTCATAATATAGGGAGGGGGATCAACCAGTTCAGAGCCAGTCACGCACAGCAGCAATTGAAACCAAGGGCTTGTGAGCTAAATGATAGCCTTAAGAAGTCTTGATCTTTCCATTGCTGCTGTGATCATTTTGAGGATAGTCAATAAACACAATATTTTTTGCATTAATGTATAGAATATGTAATAATGTGAAGTATATATATTGCATATTAAAATGTTTAATTTCCGAAATATATCAAGCGAAACAAGCATAAGCCGTATAAATACAAATCGCATGTATTTCAAAATGTGAGACACTACATGACGAAACTAGCAAAAAAGAATATAGTAGTGCTTGTGTTCCAAAGGTATGAATAATTCTGCTAAGGAAGATACATTGGTTCTCAGTGCAGCTTGTACATAGTGATGTGTGAGGGGTAAACACAAAGCATGGCGTCAAAGATCTCTGGTGATAATTCTCTCCTCTCAGGTTATCTCAAAAGAAATTCTTTATATATAGCCATCTGTTGGCTCGAAATAGACCGCACATTTTTTGGTCTGGCAAGCGGTCTATTTCGATGACTTAAAACATTCAATCGGCACGAACGGATATGGTTATGTGACCACTTCTAAAAAACACAAAATACGCCAATTGGCAGCTATTTAAGCCTAGACAGCCAAATTATAAACATAGCATTCGCTACACTTTCATATGAGACATAGAAGAAACAGGTTACCTTCCTCTCTACAGCGACCAACCACGGAGCACCAAGTAGTGCATATAGAAAGTAAAAAGGAAAACATACTCTCCATCTGGATTACAAGAGATGGTGCACGACAAACATCTAACAAACATCTACACGCAACGAGTTAAAGGTAGCTTCGCTCCAGAGGGATCTCAACAACTTTGGTGGGAAAGAAGGAAAGTTGTAA
>NC_068982.1:72363788-72365560 GCF_001194135.2 Octopus bimaculoides | reverse complement strand
TGCGAGTTGTTTGCAAGATAGAATGGTTTAAGACTTTCTCTTGCCACAGGATATATTTTGTGTGAGACACCAGAGGGTGCAGCTTTTGAGCACACAGTTCCTTCTTATATTTTAAGATAACCTTGCAATATAAGAGGGAGCGCGCAACTCCTTATAATTGAAGATAACCTCGCAAGGTTATCTTATATGGTGAATCAAACAGTCAGAGTTTTTTCTTTCTCTTGAGGTATTCAGCATATTAGCGACAATGAAGTATCCCTACAGACGCAAGAGACATATGGGCATCAGCAGCTGTAGTTCTCTGCACACCAACATGTGACCACGTCTTTTGTTGAGGTGTTGCATAATCAATTATTGTCAGGATTTTTCTTGATTACAAATCAGTGAATGCATCTTATAACCACAGACGGTGAACCATTGTGGGGCGAAGTAGAATAATCGGGAGCAGTTCTGATCCTCTTGGCTAATAATCGAATGAATACGACCGCGAATACAAACGGCTGAAATAGGGTTCTTCCGAATAGACTTTGAAGATATGTTATTTTATTGAGTGCGTAGCCTGCACATCAGAAAGGTGTTCCTGGTAGAGCCTCTTCGGAGATCACATGTCCGATACTACGGAAATGTGGTAAAAATGTTTCAGGAAAGTATCAATGAACAGGTTTTACGGACAAAAACAACTGATGGGAAACCCAGGGGTAGGGGACCATGCGCAGATTATTTGGATAGCATTTATGAGCTCGGTTGGTCTCTTTTCAGGTCCAGCTGAATCATTTGGAGACGGTTAATTGTGACGGGACCTGATAGAAGACGGGCTTGAGGAATATTCTCTTATAATGCTTCCAAGAATTTAGTGGATGACGAAGGCAAGCAGAGATTTACATACACAAATAATCTACACACATAAACACATATACCTCTATATACATTAGTTTCAAATTTTGGCACAAGGCCAGAAATTTCGGTGGACGGGGAAACACGATTACATCGACTCCAGTGTTTCACTGGTACTTATTTAATGGATCCTGAAAGGATGAATGACAAAGTCGACCACGGCAGCATTTGAATTCAGAAGGTAAAGAATTAAGAAATGTAGTTCGGCGTTTTGCCCAGCTTGCTAACCATCCTGCAAGCTCACTGACTGTGTCTGTATATATTGATATCAAATTTTGACAGAAGGTCAATAATTTAAGGGATTATATAGATCCCATTATATAGTTCCCAGTGCTCAAACTGCTACTTATTTCATCGACCCAGAAGGATAAAAAGCAAAGTCGACTTCGGCGGAATTTGAACTCAGAATATGAAGACAGACGAAATGTCGCTAAGAATTTCGTCTGTCTTCGTGTTGTAGAGCTGGTGGTTCTGCCAGCTCGCCGCCTTTATATCTGTATATGTTCATAGACAGACAGGTATGCACCCACCACACACACACACACACATACATGCACACACACACACACACGCAAAATATGTACACAAACACCGACCCCACACACACATACACACACACACATTAATGTAAATGCATACATTATATATGTAAATATTTGTTTGTGTACATGTGTGTGTGTACTATGGTGTGCGTGTGCGTATAGCGTCTATGTGTGAAATTCATTCAAGAATTTCTCGTCTAGTTCAGAGAATTCTAGATTTCGGCATATTGTCCTTATGACGTCATAATAGCGGAAACGTTTTCTCCAAGGCCTTCGTTTCAAATAATATTCAGTCTCTTTCAACCTTTCGCGGTGATTAGAGGCTAGGGAATGTGT
>NC_068982.1:72361543-72363778 GCF_001194135.2 Octopus bimaculoides | reverse complement strand
CGTTTCAAATAATATTCAGTCTCTTTCAACCTTTCGCGGTGATTAGAGGCTAGGGAATGTGTGCGCCGGGGGACGCACCCGGACACCTGAAGACTAGAGTGAAGTCAGAGTCATCTTCACCTTGTTTTTGGTGTTTGTGGGGATATTTTGAGCGGACCTTCACATGTGTGCTTTCCAGACATTTGGATCCTTATAACTTTCTGAAAAAATGCATATCTTTTAAGGAAATATTCTACAAATACCTCTCGAATAGTGTATATTACGACTATATCGGAATTTAATGTGGAAAAAATAGAGCTCGCGCCCACATATATATATATATATATACTAACACATCCCAATCTTTTTTTTCAAAACTTCAAGTTCCATTTTGTGGAGATATATGTTATGTGTGTCAGTATATATGTGTGTAATTTCGCGAAATTTTCATTTTTTTTTTCTACATTAAATTCCTCTACAATCTTAATGTACACAATCTGAGAGGTATTTGTAGAAAATTTCTTTTAAAGTATGCCCATTTTTCTGGAAGTTATTAGGAAACAAATTCGGAGACACAATTGTGTGGGTCTGCCGTTTTATGCACCTTTGAGTTCTTAAACACCCTCTGTAACATGCTGGTTGGTACCATAACATAGTTACAAGGTGTCCGGTATTGTTCCTGCACCCGTATGAACTCTTAGCCAGGCAATTTCAGGACAGGAAACCTGGAGGTTCCAACCAGAAACGATACTTCACACTCGATATAATCACACAGAATATTTCATTGTAAACAATCGTGTAACTGTAAGTGGACGTGATAGTAAGAAGAGGTAAATAAAAATCGTACATGAAATGTTCCTTTCAACTATAGGAACAAGGTTTGAAATTTAGTGGAATGAGTAGTCGATCATATTGACCCCAAAGCTTGACTGGCAATTATTTTATCAATAACAAAAGGATCAAAGGAACCATCGACCTCGGTGGATTTTGAACTCAGATTGCAAAAGTGTACGAAATGCCGCCGGTGTGCTAACCAATCTGCCCCTCACCGCCTTATGAACACGAATAATGGATACTCAACATATAGTCCACGTGCAGATGTAGAGAGTAGGGTTATAAACTCGGTAAGTGCTTAAATAAAACACAAGTTTGCTGCTATTAAAATGTTTGATAATATTTTCTTGATATTTCGTTTATAGTGAAAGCTAAATTCTGTCTGTCTGCGGCCCTTCTATCTCAGTCTACATTTGCTCTAAATAGTGATATTATACCTTTTTGGAATTTGAATGATCCTGGAATTGAAAATCTGCCCCTAAGTTTGTTCTTGAACATCCTGTATTGGGATGTTATTTAAAGGGATTTGGGTTGCTACTTCTAGCACTCAGAACAAGAAGGACGAAATGCCCCTAACATTTTCCCGGGCATGCTAACAAGGCGGTGAGCTGGCAGAAACGTTAGCACGCCAGGCGAAATGCTTAGCGGTATTTCGTCTGCCGCTACGTTCTGAGTTAAAATTCTGCCGAGGTCGACTTTGCCTTTCATCCTCTCGGGGTCGATTAAATAAGTACCAGTTACGCAATGGGGTCGATATAATCGACTTAATCCGTTTGTCTGTCCTTGTTTGTCTCTTTCGGTGTGTAGCCCCTTGTGGGTAGTAAAGAAATAACATATTTATATCAGGATATATTCTTTCCTACTCTTGGCACAAAACCCGAAATTTTGAGGGAGAGGGCCATGTTCATTAGATCGACCCTAGTACGTAACTAGTACTTAATTTATCTACTCCGAAAGGATGGAAAGCAAAGTCAACCTTGGCAGAATATCAGTATATATTGATACACAAACGGGTATGCACACACACACACTAACGCACACATGTACGCGCGCGCAGGGACACAAACATACATACACACGCGCACACACACACACACACACACACACACACAAATTTGTACATAAACATTGACCCTCCCACACACACACAAATACACACACATACACATTAATGTAAATGCATGCATCATATATGCAAATATTTGTTTGTGTACATGTTTGTTTGTGCTTTTGTGTACGTGCGCGTGTAGCGTTTACGTGTGAAATTCATTCAAGAATTTCTCGTCTAGTTCAGAGAATTCTAGATTTCGGCATATTGTCCTTATGACGTCATAATAGCGGAAACGTTTTCTTCAAGGCCTTCGTTTCAAATAATATTCAGTCTCTTTCAACCTTTCGCGGTGATTAGAGGCTAGGGAATGT
>NC_068982.1:72351433-72360852 GCF_001194135.2 Octopus bimaculoides | reverse complement strand
AGTATGCCCATTTTTCTGGAAGTTATCAGGAAACAAATTCGGGGACACAATTGTGTGGGTCTGCCGTTTTATGCACCTTTGAGTTCTTAAACACCCTCTGTAACATGCTGGTTGGTACCATAACATAGTTACAAGGTGTCCGGTATTGTTCCTGCACCCGTATGAACTCTTAGCCAGGCAATTTCAGGACAGGAAACCTGGAGGTTCCAACCAGAAACGATACTTCACACTCGATATAATCACACAGAATATTTCATTGTAAACAATCGTGTAACTGTAAGTGGACGTGATAGTAAGAAGAGGTAAATAAAAATCGTACATGAAATATTCCTTTCTACTATATTTTATCAAGAACAAAAGGATCAAGGAAACCATCGACCTCGCTGAATTTTGAACTCACATTGCAAAGATGTACGGAAATGCCACCGGCGTGCAAACCAATCTGCCGCTCACCGTCTTATGAATACGAGTAATGGTTACTCAACATATAGTCCACGGGTAGATGTAGAGAGTAGGGTTATAAACTAGGTAAGTGCTTAAAGAAAATTTTTTTTTATTATACTAAACACTAAATTTTGTCCGTCTGCCATCGCCGTATCTCAGTTTACATTTGCTCTATATAGGATATATTATACTCTTTTGGAATGAGAATAATCCCGGGATTGAATATCTGCCCTTTAAATGATTCTTGACATCCAATATTGAGATTCAAAAGCTACTTCTAGCAGGTAAATCTTGGCAAATTCACGCCATTTTGCTTGGCCAGAGATGAAGGGTGGGGGATAAATGACATTCTCTTCGTTTATTTTACGTCCCGACAAGAACTTTGGGACTAATTGGCCAACAGTTGGAATTCAACTTGGGAGTGGAACAATCTTTTTTTATTACAAATCAGTGAATACCTCTTATAACCACAGACAGTGAACTTTTGTGGTGCTCAGTATAATACACATTGTCGGCAATGAAAGATCTCCATTTTTGTAGCTTCGAGTATATGGAAGAATAAGCGGGAGCATAATTTTTAACCCCAAAAGACTTTCTGCCAAAACGTAAGTTCTTCGTTCTCACATCATTGAATTCTTGTATGCAGATGATTGTGCCCTGTTAGCACATTCTCAGGAAGATATGCAACACACGATGAATGCGATTTCTGCAGCATATTCAGCATTGGACCTTACAATCAACTTGAAAGAAACTGTTCTAATGTACCAGCAGTTGCTGCCTATGCATAACCTCTTGCATTGAGAAAACTGGCATATTTGGGGGTATCATGCGTTTATAGATTTTACTTTCTTTACAATTAGCAGATTTGTTATGGAGCTGTGGAGGTACACATTCAAATTGAGGTGGACAGTGGTGGGAAGGAAGGCCTGATAGTAGTAGTGGTTATAGTTGTTGCAGCAGAATATTATGGCACTGATGATGATGATGATGATGGGTCAGTTGTAGTCTTCAATGAAAATGAAGAATGCGGATAGCAGGACAGTAAAGGGCTTTTCATTGTGCAGAATTCCCTTGGGAATATGATGACCAACTTCATTAGTAAACATATTGGATTTTTTATTTATTTATTTATTTATTTATGTCTGTTCTTTTTTTCTTGCTTTGAGAAGAAACCTAACTTAAGCAACTTTTTACAGATCAATTTTTAGACACTGTTAACTAAACCTGGCAAAATATGTATGGGGTGCAAATTTTGATTTTGCACCCCCTAAAATTTTTAGGAGGGGCAAGTGCACCACTTGCACTCCCTGTTCCCGGGCCCTTGGTTACAAACACACTTTTTTAATAATTATCTATTTATACCCCCACCCGAAAATCCATGGCCTTGTAGCTACGTTATAAATTACCATGTCTGCTCTAGCCTGAGGATCCTGGACTTAAGTCTATTTAGAGTCATAAGGCGCTTGCGCTGAGAATAAAAGACTCCACGCCACAATCCTAAAAGGAAAGTAAAACGGTGGAAGTAAAGCATCCCGATATCACCAGTTCTTTATCTCTGCTTGGTTTTGAACTCAAAATCACAGAGAACGGATCCGTTTCTATTATCTTTTACAGAAAAATGGCATGCAGGGAAGAGTTTGTGAATTATAATTTATCCTTATCCAATAGCGCTAAAATGGCCTGCATTAGAAATCAGATCCGCTGAACACGCTGTAAATACAGCGAAGCAGACAACAAAAAGATCAACACCATACAATTCCGAAAAGTTCTTGTGGAGAACCGCTTCTCAAACTCTTTCACCAAATACCAGGACATTACCAGACCACTTAACTCATGTATCCATATTGTTTTTGGAACTTCCACATTTTAACCCCAGCCCACCCCCAAAAAGAAATAAATGAAATAAAATAAAATAAGTTACAATCAGCCGGTCTATCCGTAGATGGGAATTGATTATACGACTAGCACACTCAGGACCCTCCTCAGAGAGGATCCAAGCTAAAAACAATACCATATATTCATTGTTCAACTGCTCAATCAACGTTGAAAATATATGTCTGTGGCCTTACGTGTTGTGTAAAATCTTGTGTAGTAAATAACATGAATCCTATATAAGAAGTACCATCAAGCAAGTATACAAACGGGTTAAAGAACATCCCTATGCTCATGCTTCTTTCATTAAAAAACACCTACGGAAATGTTATACCCAAGACATCAAATTTTCAATTGGAACTTAATAATAAAAGAAACCATGTTAATTGTCAAGACCAACATACACATTAACAACAGAACTGAGTTATATGCAGCTGATTGGCTACTATAGCAACGCTATCCCTTCACATAAACACACTTCATTTCACAACATATCTCCGAAGAATTTCTGAAGAAGGGGTTCTAGCTACGAAGTAGTGAAATACAAGGTAAAAGTACAAACCATGGGATTGATAATATTTCTTATAATTCGCTTTGTTTTGGCTCAAAAAATAAATTAAAAATATTAGACAATGCTTTATGCAAACTACATACATACATACACACTCACACATAAATTATATTATATACTATATATTACATATGTGTATATGTATTTGTGTGTGTGTGTGTGTGTGTGTGTGTGTGTGTGTGTGTGTGTGTACACCCCCTCCCAGTGATACATAGCTGTACCTAACTTTGTCTTTGTCTATTGTAGCCAGGTCAACTGCTGCGCTTTTTCCTGCTCGGGGTTTTAAAATGATTTTTGTTATTTCACTGCTGCAGCTTGACCTGATGTCTTTTGATAAGCATAGACTTCACATGTTGTTCATGCATCTTTCATTTAAGTAGTCCTGCTTTGTTGTTGATCCATTGCAGAGCGTCAACATCGCGTTCCTCAAGTGTACTTTTCTGCAGGTTGGATCTTTCCTGGGTGTTCATGAGGGTAGTTATGAGAAGAAGGCACTACAGATGTACGCTACCTGCTAACGTAACTTTTTCGTCATGTGTGTATGCACCTTTAAAATGTTGTTGGCACTCCGTCGCTTACGATGTCGAGGGTTCCAGTTGATCCAATCAACTGAACAGCCTGCTCGTGAAATTAACGTGCAAGTGGCTGAGCACTCCACAGACACGTGTACCCTTAATGTAGTTCTCGGGGATATTCAGCGGGACACAGTGTGACAAGGCTGACCCTTTGAATTACAGGTACAACAGAAACAGGAAGAAAGAGTGAGAGAAAGTTGTGGTGGAAGAGTACAGCAGGGTTCGCCACCATCCCCTGCCGGAACCTCGTGGAGCTTTAGGTGTTTTCGCTCAATAAACACTCACAACGCCCGGTCTGAGAATCGAAACCACGATCCTATGACCGCGAGTCCGCTGCCCTAACCACTGGGCCATTGCGCCTCCTACCTTTTAAATAATTCATTCATATCTTTTATATTTTACTTGTTTCTGTTATTGGACAGTAGCCATACTCGAGCACCGGCTTGATGGGTTTGGTGGAACAAATTGCCCTTAATATTTATCATCCTGTGTTTTTTTTTTAATCTAGCTCTTACTCTATCGGCGTCTTTTGCCGAACCGCTAAGTTATGGCGACACAAACAAACAAACAAACACTAATGGTAAGGAGGACACGTACACACATAACGGACTTCGGCACACTTTCCGTCAATCAAATTCACTTACAAAGCACTGGTTATATAGCGAGTTTCTTAACCACACAGCCATACTTGCGCCTATGATAGGACTCCTGTTGTTTATCTTGCAGCTTCTATAATCTCTGGACTTCAGTACTGGTAGGCTGACCTTTTTTGTACTTGGTGATATTCTGTTCTGTGTCCTTCATCTCCATAGTTAATCCTTTGAATCTGCGAGTACGTTTTAGCAGTCACGATTTCGTTCTACTGTAACCTTGGAAAACGTAAAAACGGTTGACGACGTTGTTTTTTTTTTTTCTTTATGTTTAAGGCTGAAAGTAACGATGTTTCTGACAATTACTGAGCCGTAGGCACAAAACTATTTGATCGCTAGCTTTTACGTTTTCCTGAAAGTATAGTGAAACGAAACTGCATCCGCTCAGGCTTAAGTACGATAAAGGTTGGTAATGTTTATAGTTTTTTTAAGGCGGCGAGCTGAGAAAACCGTTAGCACGCCTGACAAAATGCTTAGCGGCATTTCTTCTGTCTTTATGTTCTGAATTAAAGTTCGGCCAATGTCGACTTTGCCTCTCATCCCTTCGGAATCGATAGTTGAGCACCGAGATCGATGTGATCGGCTTAAACCACCCCCGAAATTGCTGGCCTTGTGCCAAAATTTGAAATGAATATTTATAGTTTCTTTAAGGCGGTGAGCTGGCAGAATCGTTAGCACGCCGGGCAAAACACTTAGCGGCATTTCTTCCGACTTTACCTTCTGAGTTCAAATTCTGCCGGGGTTGACTTTGCTTTTCTCTTTTCGTGGTCGATAAAATAAGTACCAGTTGAGCATTGGGATCGATGTATTTGACTCAAACCACCTCCCAGAAATTGATGGCCTTGTACCAATATTTCAAACCAAGATTTATAGTTTCTTTGTTTTGAGTTTGTCATTTTTTGATTTTTTTACTTCTTTATTCACGCCGTTGATAACTTGAGCCTTCTGTCTACCTATTGAATATTAACTCGTTTCTTTGTTCGTATGTTTGCTATTTTAATGTCTAATAATTCCAGGTACGATTTGACTGGAGCATAACAACGAATAAATCCACACATTTTCTTCTTCGCGTTATTAATCTCTGGAATTCATAACGTCCCACAATATCTGCAATCAAAATATCATAGAGAAATTGTTCGACCATAATCCATGCCACAAGAAAATGGCGAATATTTTCCACTTGTCAATATCGTTTCGATATAATATTCTTTTTAAGATATATATACTATCGACAGAAGCAGTATTAATACCGAGTGAGAATATTTATCCTCGTTTAAACGTGGATGTTCTGTTAGAACAAACTATACAGCGATGGATACTAAGAAAGAAACTCTCATTGATTTTTCGTGCAAAATACACTCTTGTTTGTAGCGCTAGCGGAGATTTTATTTCCTCGCTAGCGATATAAACAGGAGTACATTTTGCACCAAAAGCCAATATGAGAGTTTTCCTCATGGTATTTACCACTGTATAATTTGTTCCAACAGAACATCCACGTTTAAATGGAAATGAATTATTCTTTGTGTTACTTTAAATGTGAAGGAAAAAGAGAAAAACTAGAAGGGTGTTAAGAAAAAAAATTGTTTCCAGAAAGAGTAAGACAAAATGTGGGTACTGTTTTGAAATCAGAAATTTTGGTTGATTTCTAATATAACTATTTAAGTTTGGGAAACTTTTCAGAAATATCTATTACACTAAAATTCTACTATCACTGTAAATCTTAAGGCAGGCATTTCACTGGAAAATAAAATGAAAAGAAATATCTCCCCGGCAAATATTTAATTTTAATATCTGTCGCCTGCGTGATCGTTACCAACGTCGCCTGCGTGATCGTTACCAACGTCGCCTTCCTGACACTTGTGCCGGTGGCACGCAAAAAGACATTCGAGCGAGATCATTGCCAGTGCCGCTGGACTGGCTCCTGTGCAGGTGGCACGTAAAATACACCATTTCGAGCATGGCTGTTGCCAGTACCGCCTGACTGGCCTTCGTGCCGGTGGCACGTAAAAGCACCCACTACACTCTCGGAGTGGTTGGCGTTAGGAAGGGCATCCAGCTGTAGAAACTCTGCCAAATCAGATTGGAGCCTGGTGTATACATCTGGTTTCACCAGTCCTCAGTCAAATCGTCCAACCCATGCTAGCATGGAAAGTGGACGTTAAACGATGATGGTGATGATCTATAATATGAGAAGTGACTATCACAGCAGTAAGGCTGAAAGTAGTCCCGGTATGTAACAGTAGCAACAGCAACAACAGCAGGGGTACCAATAATAATAGCATTAACAGCAACAGCAGTAGCAGCAGGAGGAACAACAACAAATGGAAAAGCAATAGCCAACGATGGCATCTCTATGCGGTCGCTTGATTCAATGCTTATTATTCGAGAACTTTGAAATAACTCAAAAAAGAAGTTGATGTAGGGGTTAAACTTACAGTTAGGGACTTTTAAAAAATTTAACGTTATGAGCGTTGTGGATAATATAACCCGAACCATGGGATGAAAAGTGATTAAAAATTAATATTCTTATGATTAAAAATAATTATTAATTTGGGCGAGACCGAAAAAATTTTTATAACATACAGAATCAAGAGGAAAATAAGTTTCGAAGAATGGAATTCTACAGTTCGGTAAGATTTTTAGGAACGCAGGACTCCGTAACACAGAGGATGCCTGTAAATATCTGGTGACGAAGAGAACAGATCACAGAAGATGCCCATAAATATCTCGCATACTCCATGTGTATGTATTAGATGATATTTTACATTTCACCTGTATATATTATATATCTTTTACACAAAAATATCCCGATTATTCCACACACACACACACACACACACACACACACACACACATATATATTATGGCATATTCCACATGTAAATATCATATATCATTCATATAAAGATAGCCTCGCATATTCCACACATATATATTATATATCTTACATATAAAAAAATATCTTCACGTATTTTTTTCCATTAGTGACAATGCTTGTATATGCAAAATTAAAGCAGTCGTGACACAAAAGGCATTCTAAAAACCATCAAATACTCGATATGTTGAAAATAAATTAGGAAAGTTTCGAAGCTCACAGGGAACGCCTTCATGGCGAACCTATGATCCACAGCCCACTTGTAACTGACACCTGATATTGAATATGTACTTGGAATGTAAATATTTTGCAAATTATCATAAACTAATGTTAGGTGGGTTAGGTTTGGTTCTGGCAAGATTTCAATGACCGATATATGAATGCATACAAAATACAGAATCTCTTGCGTTAATGAATCCAGGGTGTTATGAACGCACATTCATCGTAAAGGTGAAGTTGCTTTCGTGTGACGAAACACAACAGCGGTTAGTATATCCACGTTCGAATCTGCCGGAATGCATTAACAGTAAATATGCAAGTCTTCGGTACAAAGTGTGTTCTCAACAATGTCACTCAGTAAGGATTTTTTATAGACTTTTTAAATCTAAATTAAAGAAATTCCCTTTTATATTTGCTGTTTCACATGGAGAAATTTATTTATTTATTTATTTTACTAAATTAAATCAAAATGACAAAAAAATTCATTACATGCAAATGTAGTAAAGTTTTCATTAAAAACGCGTTTTCTTTATTGTTAATTTAAAGTGCCGCCATCTTTAATTTGCGGCCTAATTGAATTGAAAAGAAAAAAAGATGTGAAAGAATGTGAGGTTTATTATATTAATTTGATTTTTTGTTTTTATTTTTTAAAAACCTACCGATTGGTGTTCAATGAATTCTGTTCTTTAATTAGGTTAAAAAATTGTGTAACTATAATAGTAGCATCCATCTTTTGAAAACTTTTAACTAATCTTATTAACAGCCTCACATAATGGGGAAAATGTAATAACTAATGATGGCTGACTGTATAACAAAGATTGGGAAAGTCAGTTGAGGTGACTCATGTGGAAGAATAATGCACTCTGCATGTGTTGTAACTGTGATGCTGTGTACTAACAAACGTGTAAACTGCTGTAGCTGTTCACTGGAAATCTGTAAAAAAAATCCCCAAAACAATAATGTTAATAATTGTGCAAACACAAATTTAATTTGAAATATATTTATGAAGGCTTGCACATAGAATTCAGAAGTGAAAGAATTTGAAATTAAATATGATGTAGAAATAACATGTTACTATGGTTTTCGATCGATAGATCACCAAATTTATCTGATAACAAATTGCAGTGAAGGGAATTTACTTGAAAAGGTTAAGTTATGTCGAATAAAATATACGAGTCTAACGAAGAAAGTTATTACTCTGGCTTTGTGCAACGAGTTAATTGACGTCTTAAAATGTCAAAATTCTGGTTATTAGGTCTTGAAGTAACTGATATATAAATGCAAGTACCATTTTTTAAAAGAATAATTCTTGTGTCAGCAATGGGCTAAATAAAACCTTTATAGAATTTTTTAAGAACGAAGAACATTTATAAAAACGATAACTACATTGAACTTTGTACAAGGTAAACAATGTCTGGGGACAACGTAATTCACTGTCTTCGAGATTCATAAATATGATTGCAACTATAACATTTGTAAAATGTTCCTGCTACAGTTTGTCATTATCATACTGAAAGACGTTTTTTTCTTTAATTTACCTGATACTAAGAAACTGAAAACTTGTTTAGCATCTGAGCCCTTCATCAAAATGATTCACAAGAAAATTGAATTCAGTAATAAATTATGGAAATGCATACTGCCAACAATTTGCCAACCAAAGACGACTCTTTTGCTGGTTAGAAGGAATGCATACAAGTAATCCGTCAATAAAAATGGTAGGATCTCAAGGTGTACTTTATATCAGTTGTTAGAAAGGAAAATAAATACTCGAAGACAAAACCAATGAACCATAGGCCCGGGAACAAGGGTGCAGAGGGTGCAAGTGCACCTCCTAAGATTTTTGGTAGGCAATGATAAAGCTTTGAACATCCCCTGAAAAAAATTCATCGTCAAACATTGATGCGTAGAAACATTGATGGACTGATTTGAAACATTTCTTTTCCATTTATTGGATTTTTCTGATTTGATTGATGTACAAATACGAATATAATAATTATTATATTTGTACATTGCGTTCTGGCATACTAGAGTGCGTAAAAATAAATGTATAAACACATGAATGAATGAACGTATGTGTATCACTTTTCGAGTCCGCCGCCTTAAACACAGGTATAATTATTATTATATCTGCGTTTAAGGCGGTGAGCAAGCAGAATCGTCAGGGCGCTGGACGAAATGCTTAGCGGTATTTCGCCCGTCGCTACGTTCTGAGT
>NC_068982.1:72349066-72351333 GCF_001194135.2 Octopus bimaculoides | reverse complement strand
TTTTAATTTTTTATTATTATTTGCTGCCGAATGTAACTGCGCTTGCGCGGCGGATTTGAAAACTATAATGTATAAGTATGTAGCACGTATATTTTTGGTGCTATATGCTGCTTAAATATGCATTAATTTTAGCGCCCTCACTGAAGAAGGATGGATGGCAAATTAATTTATTTTGCACATTGATACTCGAATCTGAGTGTAACTACAAAAATATTTTTTATTTTCATTCCCTTTGAAATTGCTCTTATTCGTGGTTTGGGCTTTAACTGCCCTTTCTAGCATGTAAGGTCTCCTGTTAAAGGTCACCTCTTTCGTGTATAAATACATAAATTGTTTGTACATTATTATATATGAAAATTTGTCGTCTATTCACTTTATTATGCATGCTAGCCACCGGTATGAACATTTTTCTAAATTTTCTCCCCTTATTATTTTCGCTATCTGCTCAAAAGAGAACTGACGAACGGTCTTGTTTTCAGCTTGATAAATGTCGGAATAAATTATTATTTCGGCCAGGAAACCCTGCGTAACTGTAGTTATAAGATATGTGGCTTTTTATTATTAGATTATATATATTTGTATGCATGTATGTATGTATGTATGTATGTATGTATGTGTGTGTGTTTGTGTGTGTTTGTTTCTGTCGATATGTCAACAAAGTAAATTCATCGGACGATAAGTCTGAAGTATCGGACGATAAGTCTGAAGTATCGGACGATACTTCAGACAGGAATAAGCAGAAGCTTATATCTCCTCTCGGTGAAGTATTGCCTGATCTAAAGATCTTTGTAAGTTGCCGAATTTCACAGATAATGACATAATTACCTCGTGCTACGGATGAAAGCAAAGCAACAGTTAAGGAGTGGCATATTTTACCACGACAGACACGTACACAGCATCGAATACCACGATGTGAGTGAAAGCTGCTCTCACTGTATTGTCCGGTGTCTGGTAATCCCTTCGATACCGACATCAAACCAAAAAAAGAATCCTGACCACAGAGTGTGGGTAATCATGTTAAATGTCACTGGCAATGTGCATTCAGCTGATTGCAACTGTTAAAGCAAGTCACTGAGCATGCGTACATGTCATACGGGAGAGTTCCAATCAGGGGTGGATAACACCTTATAGGAAAGCTCTATAGATGTTGTACTCGTTGTACTTGTTGTCATTGTTGTTTCTGTTTGGAGCGAAATAGAACAAATTTGAAAAAAAAAAACAACAAAATAAGAATGACAAAGTCTACGACATTTTTGTAAAGATGTTTCTCTACGCAAAATTACAACTTGAAATATAAACACAAACAAACATTCAAGGCAGTGAGCTGGCTGAATCGTTGGCATGCAGGGCAAAATGCTTAGCGATAGTTCGTCCGTCTTTACGAACTGAGTTCAAATTCCGTCGATGTCGACTTTGCCTTTCATCCTTTCAGGGTCGATAAAATAAGTACCAGTTGAGTATTGGGGGTCAATATAATCGACCTATTCCTCTCCCCCAGAACTGCTGGAATTGTGCCAGCCACTACAATTCTTTATTTTCTCTCCTTGTTTCTTTCTGTGTTCCTTTCTGTGGAAGAGCATAGGCTCGAAACGTTAAAGACTTTTTCACTTCCCGAGCGTTAAACTAATACATCTGTTTGTAGTCTACACCACCTGTCTTCGTCTTTTGTGTTGTTTTTTTTTTTGTGTGTGGATTCTCCCTATATATATAAGTATACGTATAGGCATATTATTATAATAAAAACCACAAAAAGCCTTGTGAAATACAACTACTAAGAGTTTCCTGGTCGAATTATTTTATTTATTTCGCCATTTATCAAGTTGTTAAAAACAGCCTATGTATAGGAGAAGGAGTGGCTGTGTGGTAAGTAGCTTACTTACCAACCACATGGTTCCGGGTTCGGTCCCACGTCGTGGCACCTTGGGCAAGTGTCTTCTACTATAGCCTCGTGCCGACCAATGCCTTGTGAGTAGATTTGATAGACGGAAACTGAAAGAAGTCCGTCGTATATATATATGTATGTGTGTTTGTGTGTCTGTGTCCCCCCACCATCGCTTAACAACCGATGCTGGTGTGTTTACGTCCCCGTAACTTAGTGGTTCGACAAAAAGAAACCGATAGAATAAGTACTAGGTTTACAAAGAAGAAGTCCTGGGGTCGATTTGCTCGACTAAAGGCGGTGCTCCAGCATGGCCGCAGACAAATGTCTGAAACAAGTAAAAGAGTATATGTTTTTATATATATGTACGTATGCTTACCAACCACAT
>NC_068982.1:72344039-72346643 GCF_001194135.2 Octopus bimaculoides | reverse complement strand
CACACACACACACACACACACACACACACGCACACACTCACACACACACTCACACACACACAACAAACAAACAAATACCCCACAACACTCATGCTCCTGTGCATACGCTTGTGTCTGTATCTCTGAGTTTTATGTCTGAACTAAAGTGCACCAAATTAGTAATTTACTCTTATAGCGAAGTTTCGGACCATCTCGTTCAGATACCCAGTTTAGAAGAACTATTTTGTCCAATTACATTGCCATAATAGGAAAAGGCCAGCTACAAGTAATTAACTGTGTCGCCATAAAAGACATTAACACCAACGTGAGCATGGTCTGACCTATCAAATCAGTTTGGTGTGAAACCAAACAGAGGTACACTTGAAACTAAGTTCTGTGAAATTTCCTGCCAAATAGTTCTGCCGAAGTTTCTAGATTTGACTGAATGTTATAAAAGTTAGGATATTGAACTCCTGAATAGAACAACGTCCGACGCCTCCCAGAATTCTGTTCCTCTGGTCATTTTTATGATAAGGTGTTCTCATTCTTGGTACTTAATCTCTGTTTTTAATAACCAAACAATTTCTTCATAAAAACTAAAATGTTTTATGCTATGAAGACTTTTAACTATCACATTCACTATCTCAGGTATGCTATTTTATTCAAGTAATTGTTGTACATATGTAAATGCAAACGTTTCGAGTGATAACATATATGGAAACTTTCGGGGTATTCGGGCTAAATGTGATGATTCTTTATGTCTCCTTTTTTCGGGGACAGATTGATGCATTGGCGTTGGAGAGCAATAAGGATTAAGAGGAAAAGTTAGCTGAATTGAAAGACTGCGGGCCATTTCAATAGCTGAAAACATTATCATGAGAATTCGTACCGAGTATCAAAATCCCGAGATAATGACTGCTACTCATTGCTCTGTGAACACTGTAAAAGCTGTAAGACATGACATGTGTGGCTACAATAGAGACTACGAAGGAGGAAGGGGCACAGTAAGCGTTTTGACTGTATCTACACGCCGGAATTCATCCAATCTTTGAACAGGGCCTTAGACTTAATTCAGACGGCTTAATTCAGCTGCTGGAGATTGTGATCAATCCCTGGTTTGAGAGAGTTGCTGCTGGAAGGCAATATGCGTAGCAGTAGGATTCGACTCCTCACTATACCACTGGAAGGAGCCAGAAGTGGCTATCGGAGAATTATTTCTAGCCTCCTAATTCCCCCAGCAGTAATCCCATTGATTACTATGTGTGGGGCGCGGTTGAGAAAAACACTAACCACTCTGCCTGAAATACCAAGGCTGAGTTAGAATCTAAAATCAAGAAGGTGTTCGAAGATCTTCCCAGGGACACAGTGAAGAACGCATGTGCCAGGTTCAGGAGGGTCTCCAGGCCCTAGTGGAAGCTAAGAGCAGCTACTTTCAGTATGCTGTTATCTCCCAGCCATAATGTAGTTGATATATTTTGAGTCTTACCAAATACTTTTATTTTTGGATGAGATATTATGTGTTCTGTTATGCAAACTGTCAAATTTAGCACAAACATCCTGTATATAAATATTAGTGTGTTCATTCTTAACTTCCTAATAGTGTTGGAATGAAATGATTAATGTGGCTGTTTTGACGCTAAAGATTTTGTATAGCTGACTGGACATTCAGCCTGTTTTGGTGATAGTACTTTTTAGCACTGGACACAAACACACATACACATACGCACGCACACACGCGCACGCACACACACACACACACACACACACACACACACACACACACATAGAAGTAAGGAGATAGCGAAACATTACAATTTATTAATTGAACACAAGTGATATAAACAGTTTCCTTCTCCACATCCGCATTAAGAGAAGTATTCTCAGACATAATCAGGGAGAGAAAAAGAGGGAGAACGAGGGAGAGAACGAGAGAAACATTAGTCCGACGTCAAATAAGTCAGCGTCGAATCATTGCTGCCAAATAGGAACCACCAAAACAGCTGCACCAGAACGTCTCTTAGCCACATGTACCATCAACGACGAATTAGTAACTAAGATCCACTATAATGCTGAACAACTAACCTCTGCTCCTTTAAAACGTAGTTAATTAAATATATTTGCATATTTGCATATATAATGAATTTAATACGGCATAAGCTGCACGGTCACTTCTGTGATTTATTTCGCAACGTTTTCACTGTTTCTGTCAAGCTTTCATTATTTACGATCTAGATTATGCATTGATGGTTCATAGGAATCAATCACGTGTTTACTTATGAACGTGAGAACACAACGCAGTGACACTGGATGATCGATCACAAAGTAAGTTCGAAATCACGTTGCTACTTCCTTTAGTTTCCTCATCTCTCATCTCTCTTCCGGTCTATATCGCATCTATCTATCTTGCTATCTCTCCATCTATTTATCTACAGTGGGCTAAAAAGCACACATATATGCGTGCATGTGTGTAAATGTGTGCATATATACATATACATGCATATGTGTGATGGGAGATGTATGTGTCTATGTAGGTGTGTACGTATATGCGTGTATGTGAGTGTATATATATATGTATGTATATATATATATATATATATATATATATATATATATATATATATATAT
>NC_068982.1:72336959-72341180 GCF_001194135.2 Octopus bimaculoides | reverse complement strand
TATATATATAAATATATATATGTACATATGTGTATGTTTGTGTACATATATCTGTATGTGTATATATATGTGTGTGTGTGTATATATATAATATAGCGAATATATGTATATATTTGCGTGCGTGCGTGCGTTAGTGTGTGTGTGTGTGTGTGTGTGTGTGTGTGTGTGTGTGTGTGTGTGTGTGTGTACACACACATATGTATATTCAATACTAGCAAGTATAAATACATTTGCAAATAACCAAATGTTATAATTCCTTCTTCGCCGTGTGATTGATATCATATGTAATTTCCGTTGAATCGATATGTTTATTTCAATTTAAATACTTTCCCTATATAGACTGATAGATTTAAACACAAACTTATAACAATGTTAGTATATATAACAAGCGAGAGGGGATAATTATATAGACATAACTGACTTAAGGTGGCTAGCTGTATAGAGTTCAGCTTATGCAGCACCAACAGCAGCTGCAGCAGTAGTGGAAATAGTAGCTGTAGCAGCGGCAGCAACGGCAGCAACGGCAGCAGCATCAATTGCAAAACTGTAGCTGCATCAGTGGCAGGTATTAATGATGAAATATATGAGTTAGAAGCAGGAGTCGAAATCGATTTCTGGACTTAAACCTACAAACTTTTGTCGCTTGCTCTTCGGTATAACCACAGCGATATGAACCAACGTATGAGCCTGTAACCCAGTCGCTTGTCCTGCTAAGGCGCAAGACTTGACATTTTTATGGGGGTAGGGCAGGGAGGTTAGTCGATTACATCCACCTCAGTGCATAGCTGGTACTTATTTCATCGACACCGAAATGTTGAAAGACAGAGTTCGGCCTCGGCGGAATTTGAAATCAGAAGTAAGAACAGACGAAATGTCGCTAAGCATTTTCTTCGGCGTGCTTACGATTCTGCCAGCTCAATAGCTTGAAAAAATCACATCCTATTGCTTTGATCTTTTTAAAAAAAGTAACAGGCTGCTGCATTGGGCAGTGTAGATCCTGATGTCGACCTTACCTTTCATCTTTTGGGAAAACGATAAATTAAATACCAGTTGAGCATTGGGTCGAGGAAATCTACTAACCACTCCTCTTAAAATTGTCCTTGCGCCCAAATTTAAAACCATTGTTATCTTTTATTTTTATTTTCTCTTTAGACAGCAAATTAGCAAAATTGTTAAAGCGTCGGATAAAATAACAACTGGAATTTGTTCCGGCTCTTTACGTTCGGAGTTCAATTCCTGCCGAGGTCAATTTTCTTCTCTCCAAGATCGATAAAATAAAGCCTCTAAAACTATTGAGGTCGATATAATCAACTAACCCTTTCTCTTCCAAATTACCCGATCATGTGCCTGAATAAGAAACCATCAAGGGCAATGGATTGCCGGAATCTTACAGCGTCAGACAAAATGACTTGTGATATTTGTTCCGCCACAGGCAACTTTGCATTTCATACTTCCAGGGTTGATAAAATAAAATCCCAATCAAATATTTAGATCTCCCCTTGTAATTATTCGCCGCGTGCCTAAACCCAGAAACATCTATTTAGTTATTTTGTGTAATTCTTCAAGATTCGATTAATTTCCCGGCAACGGATTGACGAGTTGGTATCGTGTCAGATTAAATTCTCTACTGTATTTGTTACGATACGTCTTGTTTTGAAGCCAAATCCCGCAGAAGTTGATTTTTGCATTTCGTCCTTTTGGTAAATAGACTAAATTTTCAGATCATCGGATGAAAATTATCATAATATTGGTGAGAGCCAAGACATGGTTGAATCGCTAGGGTGTCGGGGAAAAATACTTTGCGGTATTTCTTCTGGATAGCTATGCTCTCTGAACTCAAATCCTTCCGAAGTCAACATTGCCTTTTATGTTTTAGGAGTCGATAAAGTAAAACTCTAATTCCACCTCAAATTTTTGGATTTATGCTGATAATAGAAACAATTATTATAATATTGATTCTTTTTGATTGGCTATTTTTATTCCGATAGTATTGATGTTTAAACTGACTTTAGTTCTCTGTTAATATCTATTTAATACAGTCTACTGTTGTATGCTATTGTAAATATAGTATACAGTTCACTGTTAATATCTATTTAATACAGTACATCTATCCTAGTACATCTATCACGAGCTTTTGTTTAAAAAAAACAGTGATAAATAACAATAAATTAATCATATCCAAGCATTTTGTAAATGGAATGAATCATAAATTCATTGACACAAAACTCGCGGTCCACCACAGTGAAGCTTCTACCGTCCCATATTTTCTTGATCATCTCTACTTTTCCCTGTAGAGAATAAACTCACTTGTTTCATCCGTTGAGATCAGGCACCTTCATATTTTTTTTTCTATTGATTTGTTTCGTGTTGATGGGTTTGAGTATATAAATACGCATTTAGAAAAATAATACTCAGCCGCGTAGCACGGTCATGTCAATACAAGCAATAGACAATGCAATTCTGGTTAACTGAGTTGTATGCGTGGTCGCTGGAGTGAGTTTTTGCAGTACGAGTAGAATTTTCCACTGATTGCCGATCCGCGTTATCACAGGTCAATACGTGATAAGCATAACATAGTTCATAATTTAAGCGTACAGAGTTATTCCGGATTAGTGATGACTGAATTAGTGATGAACGTGGCTATGTGCACTACAATATACCATATTAAGTGTATAGTTCACTGTCAATATCTATTTAACACAGGTTACTACTGTATATTGTGATAAACAGTATACTATTGAAAGCGGGTTAATAAGACAAATGAAAAGCAAAGGTAACCTCAATAGAATCGAACTCAGAATATATTGGAAAATAAGAAACGCCGTAAAGTATTTAGGCTGTCACTCTAACGCTGTGAAGAAGGAAGTAAACTGATAGAGTCGTTAGAGTGTAGGATAGAAAATCGTGTAATATTTGTTGCCCTCTCCGAGTACAAGTCCTACTGAGGTCAGCTTTACTTTTAACCATCTTGGGATTGGTAAAGTACCAATGCTGGGAGTTCTTTCTTTCTTTCTTTCTTTCTTTCTTTCTTTCTTTCTTTCTTTCTTTCTTTCTTTCTTTCTTTCTTTCTTTCTTTCTGTCCGTATCTCCAATTCAAAGGAGTGGCCTTGTCATGCTGATTTAGCCAGAAAATTCTTTCAGGATACCTGTGTCAGCGGATTTAAAGAGTGGAGTGTTCCTAACTGGTACTCATTCTATCGTCATTGGAAATATGTAAGGTTGAAGAAGACTAAATACTCTAAAGCGAAATCCCAACTAAAATTTGAACCACTAGTCTAGAACCACGAACTAATATAGCTCCATAAAAGGAAAAGTGTCACCACAAAAAGTATTAGCACCAACGCGAATATGGTTTGACCAATCAGCATTGGCTGATATGTTATGGCTGAGGCAGGAAAACTTCAAAGGGAATAAGCGAATTTTCCCGCTATACATTTTAGTCGAAGATTCTAGAAGGATGGTTGACAGCTATAAAAAGACTAACAAATTCAATCTAACCAGAGAGCTACTCTGCCGTCCGAGGGAATAAATGTTGCTTGTTTTAATGAATCGTTCTCTCTCCCCCTCTCACTTATTTTTTTATATAATATGGTTATGTCCTACTCAACAAAAGGCACTAACCTTTACTTATAGTAACTAGTAACACATATTAATTATATACAGTGATTATTTTCCTTGTGTTACGTTCATTATATAATCTTGCAAGTTATATTAGAGAAGATGCCAAACCATTATGTTTGTTGGACATTGGTTCATCAATTTATTGGATGCTCATCTGTAAATATAACGATGGAGGTTAATAAAATATTTTAAAAAGTCAGTTACAGTTGAGTGTGCTTATTGCCTACACACGCAAAACCTACCTCACTTTGGGAACAGCCAATGAAGAAGGAGATATAACTGACCACCAATATTAATAAGTGGAAGAAAGAAAGAAAGAGAAAGAAAATGTACGAAATTTTAAAAAACAATATGAGAGATTAGAAAGAAGGAATTAAATAAAGATAGAAAGAAAAAGATGTTAGGCAGAAGAGATAGATAGATAGATAGATAGATAGATAGATAGATAGATAGATAGATAGATAGATAGATAGATAGGCAGGCAGACGGACGGGCGGGCGGACGGACGGACGGACGGGCGGACGGACGGACGGACAGACGGATAGATAAACGGACAGATAGACAAGCAGACGCACAGGCGGACGGACGGACGGACGAACG
>NC_068982.1:72331561-72332359 GCF_001194135.2 Octopus bimaculoides | reverse complement strand
ATACATACAGAAGCGCCGACAGGGGACATCCCTGACGGACCGAACGCGTGATGTCGAACGGTTTTGACAGGTGACCGTTTACCCGAATTACCGATCGGATGCCGCTATAGGAATGTGGTTATACACCATTAGGTGTACACCCGCTTTCCTATATTAAATTCTAAATAATAACGGAACGCAGAACTCTGAACTATCAACACAACAATATTTATTTATGGAGGAAATAGGCTTGGTTGCTGAGACGTTGGAATGTTGGAATGAGCTGTCCCCAGAGTTAGAGTGCTGGAGAGACAGCTTGACACGTCCATGCTCATGGCCGGCCGACCGAGAAAGAGAATGAATTGAGCGGGAATGTTTAGATGTTGAATTCCACGCATGCGCATCAGACTCTTCCCGTGTTCCTTCTGGAACTATTCCCTGCGCATGCGTGGATTAAAGCGCAGTAACGGCGACTGTATTTTGGCGCCAAATGACGTCACTACACCGCTATACAAGGCAGCGATCCAACCGCGGAAGACGGGACCAAAGCCAGCTGCCCTGAGGACGGCCGCCAGGTATCGATGGTCGACCCTATCGAAGGCTTTAGATTGATCTAAATTGATCAGCGCCCCACCCATGCCAGGATCCTTAACTACCCTGTCCATGATGTAGCGCATGAGGTGGAGGTTGTCATGAATGCTTCTGCCCGGCACGGCGCATGTTTGCGCCTTGTCGACCAGTTTATCGATGACAAGCGCCAACCTCTCGGCTATTACTTTCGCCAAAATTTTCAAATCTGCGTTGAGCAGAGTGATGGGC
>NC_068982.1:72329950-72330718 GCF_001194135.2 Octopus bimaculoides | reverse complement strand
AGTACAGAGGTTTTTTTGAGCCAAGTTCGATGACACATGTCTATACATGTATGGCAAGTATGTCAATGCGTGTGTGTGTGTGTGTGTGTGTGTGCTTTCATTTTCTTTGGAATATGTTGGTTGGTTTGCCTCTTTTTAATAGTGATAACATTCTTTTGTTTGAGTTCAAATAATAGCAAAGATGTATGTATGTATGTATGTATGTATGTATGTATGTATGTATGTATGTATGCATGCATGTATGTACGTACGTATGTATGTATGTATGTATGCATGTATGTATATATGTACGCATGAATGTATGTATGTATGTATGTATGTATGTATGTATGAAGGTATGTATGTATTTATGAAGATAGTCTGCAAATATGTATATATGTATGCTCATATGTATGTATAAATATATTTACATATGCATGCATATATATACTTTATGTCTATATCTATGTGTATATATATGATCGTATTACCGAGAATGTGTGTGTGTGTGTGTGTGTGCGTGCGCGCGTGTGCATCCCTATATGTATGGTATACGTATATGTACATTTATGTGTATGTTATAATGAATGTATGAGTGTGTATGCGTGTGTGTCTGTATTTGTGTGCCTGGGCGTTCTTAGATTTTATTGAATTTTATTGTTTACAAGAAAATAAAGAACTGTGATAAGGCTCTTTTGTTGGAATTTAGACAGTTCCAGACGTTTCTGTTCGTGAAAGAGAGAGAGAGAGAGAGAGAGAGAGAGAGAGAGAGAGAGAGAGAGAGAGAGA
>NC_068982.1:72324012-72329125 GCF_001194135.2 Octopus bimaculoides | reverse complement strand
TCGTATATATGTATATATATATATATTTGTGTATGTATATGTTTGTGTGTCTGTGTTTTCCCCCAACATCACTTGACAACCGATGCTGGTGTGTTTACGTCCCCGTAACTTAGCGGTTCGGCAAAAGAGAACGATAGAACAAGTACTAAGCTTACAAAGAATAAGTCCTGGGGTCGATTTCTTCGACTAAAAACGCGATGCTCCAGCATGGCCACAGTCAAATGACTGAAACAAGTAAAAGAGTAAAAGAGTAAAAGATAACAGCTGGATCTAACGAAATTTTCAGCTTTCATAGAAAGGGATTTTGCCAAAAAGGAAATGTTGATATGATTGTTGAACGTGGAAAATCAGTCGCCTAAATCTAAAACCAGTGCATCAACGGTCTTATTATCTCTCCTGTTTGACACAAAGAATGCTATAAGTACCTAAGCGTTGATGAAAGCATACGTAGGAGCAGTGAATAAAAATAAAGTGACCCGAGAATATTACACCAAACAAAAAAATATGGCAACCGGAGTTCTCCGACAAGACAATATTCCACAATGCATTTGCAGTACCAATATTGATACCAATACTTGGGATACTTAACTGGCCTGTGGAGGATATCCACTCCATAGACATTAGTATCTATAAGAATCTCACACAAACTGAAAACTTCCACAGAACCAGAGATATTTGCTGACTCTGAGAAGAAATGAAAGAGGTAGGGGCTTGAGATCAACGCCGACAGCCTTCCAATGTCGTCAAGTAAGGATCCCCAGCTGATCGCAGACCAGTTCCGGGCAGTAGATCATTTGGTACTATGTCACACAAAAAGAATGAATTTTAAGATTTTACTTCTATTTTATTGACTATTGCAGTCTGCAGAATGTTTTTGCCTTATACATGTATTATATATGTAATAATTAAATTATATTATGCACTTCATTGATACCTCGGTCTGTGGAAAAATTGTCTTGCATGAAACCGGTCCGTGGAGCAAAAAAAGGTAGGAGATCACTGTCGTAGAATATCTTTCAGACACTTTACAAACAAGAGAGAAAACAGAGCTCAGCAGATGCATAGAATTTATTTCTTTACTGCAAGACGCTCTTCTGTCGCTCTTCCGAATTTTAGAATTGTTGATCTTCAGGCAACAAACGTGAAATTCGATGTAATGTCTTTCCTTCCAGTAAATAAATAAATCCATCATCATGTATCGAGTGTCTCTGTTCCTCTTTCGTTTATTTCTTAATAATGGTTTAAACTTAAATAATAGCAAAAAAGATAGCTCCTTTGTGCTATTTTTACAAGACTTAAACAGAAACAATGTAGGACATTGGGTTTACACCTCATTATTTATGAAGCTTACGTATTTCAAGCCTTGTGTCCCTCAAGGCGTTTGATGAAAGTGGAGATCTCTGGCTGGTTGAGGACATTTAAAGGTTCCTTTAGTGTCTTAAATACCAGTTTTCTCCCCTGACAAGCCCTCATTTTAACAGCGATGTTTTGAAGTATTATACGACTGTCCTGTTGCCAAGTTCTTTTAATTATGTCTTATATAACCTCTAATTTAAGGCGATTGTATAGAAAGTGTTTCTTTGATGCACGTGCTAGAAAACAGTGTGACTCATCAAAGATGATGTAGCTAGTGCCGAAGTACCACCAGTAGTAAACAAGCATTGTTAAAGCTGGGCTGTGTTGCTGCAGCCTTCAATATTTTCAACACACCGAGAAAATAAAATGAATTTTGTGTATTTTCATGTATTTTCCACACACAACCGTAAAATGACAATATAAGTTAGATTCAATGTGTTATTGAATTCAATTTATTATACGCTATTGAAAATGCTTATAATTAAGGACCCATTCTAACTAGACCCTAAATTAACATCCTGCTTCAACCCATCTTTTTTTTTTACATGGAAGATACATGGAGATGTTTTCGAGGTATTTCAATGGAAAAGATTTCATCTTAAAATGAGTAAAATACGTAAAATACATTATATTTCCTAAAACCTAACAACACACGCATCTCTGACAATACTTAATTTAATCAATCTTTCAATCTTTCTCCAATGTAACTTTAAAAGTTGATACGACTCAATTTCACCCATTTCGAGGTGACATAGACGACATCCAATTAGCATGGTCACGAGGATGAAATCAATACTTATCTACTTTTATAAGTATTGATTTCTTATAAGTATTGATTTTTATACTCCTCTCTGTCATTATTTGTTGCTATATAATAGTTACATAGTTACAAATAATACCACAGATGTGTGTAAAAGACGTAACGCTTCGACGAATCTCCATGTATCTCCCAAGAAAAAAAATGATGGTTCGAGGCAGGATGTTAATTTAAGGTCTAATTAGAATGGGTCCTTAATTATAAGCGTTTTCAATAGCGTATAATAAATTGAATTCAGCAACACATTGAATCTGACTTATATTGTCGTTTTATAGTCGTATGTGAAAAATACATGAAAATATATAGAATTGGTTTTATTTACTCGGTGTGTTGAAAATGAATTGAAGTTTAGTTTTGTTCCGTTGAATATAGTCTTAGAAATTGAAACAGTAGAGACCAAATGTGAGGATTTATGATGGCGATTTAAAACGATTTAAATTCAACTGTACATACAGTTTATTAAGTCAAGGCAAGATGGGAAGAACGCCGGAAAGGATCATAAGAGAAAAGATAAGGCGAAGGGACTAGTGTTCGAAGGGTTTTAGTTGTGAGACATAGGAAGTGATGAGATGTAGCGAGGTCAATGAGTCGGTTGATATACAGCTTGCTAGCTTGGACCTGGGACTGCTCCTGCTATAGTAGAGAGAGAGAGAGAGGGGGGACAGACAGACAGACAGAAACAGAGGGAAAGGATGAGAGAGAGGAAGAGAGAAAGGAAGAGAAGAAACGACACGTGAACTTTGGGCGATAACGTATTGCTGAGTGAATCATTATTAATCAGCCGGACGGTCATATTTTTATGCAGGCTAAGGATTGTTTGTGTACCTCGTTATAACACCATCCTTGATACGAGAGCAGTCTTCCATTGTGGGTCTTAACTTTGGTTTATGAAGATCCAGCAATTGTTCGATGTTGAAATTATTTCTGATTTGGAAGACGAATTCTAGCCCTTTGTCTTGTCTTTTACAATATTGCATATGTGAGCTAAGTACAAGAGATTGTCAATGATTGAAGTTAGGCGTTATAGTTGTAAGAACTTTGATTGTTTTTTTAGCTTTGTATTTGGATGATTGACTGAAGAAAAAAATTCCGTGAAATCCAAATGCAAAAATATTTATCGTTGATTAAAAAAGGTAGTCGTTGTGACGTCCATGAGAGATGGGTACGACAATAATGATAGTTGAGTGTAGTAATCTTTGCATTCTGTAGCCGAAGTTGCGTGGTGTAGGTTCCTTCAGCTTGTTGACTTTAGTTGTATCCCGATTACTGGTCAATAAACCATCTATATACCCCTAATGATCTATCAAAGAAAAGCCGCCTAAGACAAAATCGTTAATGATATTCCAATACACTGTTTACAACCGGAATTCTAAGCATCTGTTGGTCTATTGTGTTTCCGTTAGTCAGCCCACTTATTGACAAAAATATGTTCTTAATGTGTCAACTAAGGATTTGAATGGCTTGTCGACGTCATCAATCCCCAACAAAATCCTGTTTGGATGTCTATACTTATTTGTATGCCGAAACAGAATGATTTGGGTTCAATTCCTAGGCAATGAGTTGCTATTAGGAATTCTGCCAGCATTCCTGCTACAATTTATATTGTTCATGCTTTAGGAATGTGTAATGCAAGATTGTTTCTTAGATACGCGTAATGGCTGCACCTTGGTTCTCTTAAAGGAAACTAGTCTAAAGAATGTTATATTATAGGAGCAAATGACATGATGTGTCTAGGTTGTGTGAATTATGCTTGTATGCAGAAGGTCATCGACAAAGAAATTGTTGTATCGTATGTGTAGGAGTGTCGTCAGGAAGAAGTAAAGAAGGGCGTAAAAGTTTGTATTGTAATCACTAAGAAAAATTACGTAAATCAAAGTGGCCGCCTATTGTGAGTGATTGTCAAGGTCATTGAAATGGCGTTTCCTCCGATTAAATAACAAGAGCAACAACCACAATGATTAGATAGATAGATAGATAGATAGATAGATAGATAGATAGATAGATAGATAGATAGATAGATAGATAGGGTGGGTGAAAAGTAAGTAAGCATTAAAATTGGTAATAAAATCCATATTTCTTTTACAAATTTACGGAAACAAATGATACATGTTCTTTATTACAAGTGAAAATGAAAGTAAATTTTCATATTTCAACATAAGCACTGGTGGCGTCAACCAATTTCCTCAAACGGCCAGGGTTGGAATAAACAACCTTCTGAAGGACGTTGTCTGGGATATCATTGAGAACCTCCTAAATCCATGTCCAAGTCCTCCAGTGTGTGAGGTTTTGTCTTGTACACCTCTTTTGCATAACTCCACAGGTAAAAATCACATGGAATGAGATCTGGACTTCTTAGAGAGTTCTCGACTTCTTGATTTCCGCGGTCACAGTCTTCAGGTTTTAGCTCCTGCACGTAATAGGATTTCCACGGACGAAAATTCAGTTCTTTATGCAACACCGTACGTATTGTGTGTCTTGTTAATCCACTTTCACGAGCTGCTTGACGTGTTGATTTTTGCGGGCTCTGATTAAACATTTCCTGCACGGTTGCCACGTTCTCCGCTGATCGGGATGTGGTTGGACGGCCACTTCTTGCATCGTTTACAGAGCCTGTGATCATCAGTTTTGTATGACAACTTTTTATTGTCTCCGGACGTAGTGTTGCGTGCTTACCTTTCCATGCACGCCACCATCTCTGAACCAAAACAATGGAATTCAATACTTCATAGCGTGCTGCTATCTTAACTCGCTCTGAACAGTCAAGCGACCGGCCGTGTGGAAAATTAAAAAAAATAAGAAATAAGACAATAAGAAAATAAGAAATTCCCATTAGTGTTGTATGTTTAAAAAATGTTTTCGTCATGACCTCTAGGATACTTAAATTTCTATAAGCAATTTCTAATGCCTAGTTACTTTCCACCCACCATATATATATATATA
>NC_068982.1:72320530-72323970 GCF_001194135.2 Octopus bimaculoides | reverse complement strand
ACATCCATCCATCCATCCATACATCCGTCCATCCATCCATCCAACCATCCATCCAACCATACATACATACATACATACATACATAGTAACGAAATTACTAAACGAAAACAACCTAGATGGGAAAAAACATCAACAATGAGCGCCGCTATATCGGCTGGTTAACGACAACAATAAAATGTAAGGAGAAAAATGAGTTTACACTTCACCAACTCTACCTTAGACAAAAATTAACGAAACTTTATGGCAACTCTTCACACCGAGCTCTTGAGGGAAAGCTAATCGCTTTAAAACATGAACTCCGATGAACGAGATGAAAGAGAAACTCCGCTATCGCATGCGAATTTTTGAACGAGCCAGTATCAATCGCAAGTTTGTTTCCAAACCACAAACACTATACGGAGAGATGAGGAAGGAAAATATTACCCTTAAGAAAGCTCCCTCTTAAGAAGATCTACAATCATTCTGGTCAAAAATTTGAAACGAAAAAAGGGATTTCAATCTGGATGCATCATGGTCAAATACAATTGAGAGAGAATACTGTACCAACACTAACAGTAAAACATACAAAATTGATGCAGAAAACTTCACTGTAGCAGTAGGCAAACTGCAGAATGGGAAGGCACTTGGAAGGGATCTAATAGTTGGATATTGGTACAAGAAGCTGACATTTTATAGAAACCAATTGATATGTATCTTCAAAAGGACTATGGAAGGTCAGAGTGATATACTACATTGGCTTGCTACAGCAAGGATAAATCTTGTTGCCAAAAATGAAATCACCGAGATGGCAGGAAATTACAGGCTTATTGCTTGTCTAAACATTGTGTACAAACTGTATACAAGTTGCCTCAACCTATTCCTCCAGGACCTTTGTGTGTCGAACAACATTGTGACTGATGAACAGGCTGGTGGAAAAAAGGGTGTGTAGGGATGTGCCGAACAACTTTTAATAAACAAAGCTGTACTGTCTGAAGTAAGAAAACAACGTAGAAACCTTGTGACAGTATGGCTTTACTATAAGAAGGCATTCGACTCTATCCCTCATTCATGGCTGTTGAAGTGTCTACATTTGACAAAAGTACCTACCACACTAATTACTGCTATAGAGAGACTCACAAAGACGTGGACAACAATTCTCACCCTTCCAACCGAGAAAACAAATGGTTATATGCTAAGATCTTCAACTGCTAGAAATATCAATGTAACTCATAATTTCTGTGTAGATGACCTCAAGATTTATGCTAAAAGTGTTAACAATGCCAAAAAAAGCAATTGGAATTAATAACAACATTTTCAGCTAATACAGGCATGGAATTTGGCCAAAAGAAATGTTCATATTTGGTTACCGAACGAAGAAAGTCAGTCCCCTAAACTGAAAACCTGTGCATCAACGGTCTCTCTATCTCCCCCATTCCACACAAAGAATGTTACAAGTACCTAGGCACAGACGAAAATGTATCATATGAAGGCGCTGTCAATAAAGATAGAGTGACCCGAGAACATTACACCAGACTTAGGAAAATATAGCAGTCGGAACTCTCCTCTTACAACAAAACAATATCCCACAATGCATTTGCAGTACCAGTACTGATCCCAACATCTGAGATACTTGATTGGTCTGTAGAGGAAATCCACTCTATAGATATCAAAGCCCGCAAAATCCTGACAACTGGGAACTTCCACAAAAACAATGATGTTGACAGGGTCTACCTAAGAAGAAATGAAGGTGGTAGAGGCCTGAGATCAGTTCAGACGGCCTTCGAATGCTGTATGGTATCACTCAGGCAGCACCTGCTGAACAACAGCAACAAAAATAAATATATAAATGCAATGCTGAAAAGTGAAGTAAGCAGCATTGTACGAGTTGGCAGCGAGCTCCTCAAGAAGAACTCTCTTCCCGATGATCTCCTATACAGCCTCAAAACAACAGGGCTCTCTTACATCAGAGAAGACCTGGATGGAAAGCACTCAGCATACAAAAAAAAAAGACTATGCATGGGTATGTTGCCCGGAAGCTTGAAGAAGACAGTAGAATTGACACGAAGTGCAGCCTCTCTTGTACACAAGACCACTACATCACATCACACTTTGAAGGCCAAGCGTTTGCAATTCAGGAACAGGAGATTGCCACAAAGTATCTGGTGAACAAGAGATACAATGACGCTCTTGTAATCCCAAGGTGCAACCGCATCTGTAGGCTATGTCATGTTTCTGTGGAAGACATCACGCATATGATTAGCTGCTGTCCTAAAATGTCGTCACGGTACTACCTCCCTATGCGGCACGATGTTGTCGCTAAAACAATTTATAATGCCATCCGCAAAAAAGACTGTCCTGAAATAGACTTAGAAAATCCCTCTGCTATGGAATACATTTATAAACACCAGCTCAAGGAGTACTGGTGGAATATTCCCATCAAAACTTCTGTCAAATGTAAACATAACAGGTAGAATATTGTTGTTTGGGACAGAAGGGCAAAGGTATGTACCGTCATAGAGGTTAGCTGTCCTGCAGATAGAAGTATCTCTCTGAAAATCAAAGAAAAAGAGGATATCTATGACAACTGCTACGAAACCTCCAGCTTCTATATCCATACTATGAATTCATATTCATACCAATAATTATTAGAGCACTAGGTTTTGTTAGTAAATGCTTAAAGGAGAATCTGGATAAACTAGGATTTTCAGAAAGAGAAATCAACCGGCTAATTCGTACATTACTAGTGCAATTTGTGAGTGGAACAGTAAAAATATGCAAGACTTTTCTCAAGTTCCAAATGTAAATTTGTCTGTGTTAACTACATCCCAGAGATGGAGCTTTGTATCTTTGTTGGAAACCGGCTCCCTCCTTAGCGGAAGATTTATAATAATTGAAAAATAGAAGATACATATATGGTAAGAGCGCACATTTGATGCTAGTTTGATGAAGTGCTACTCTAATGTCTGAAACCGCAAATATGTAAATTTTCATTTCGAATTTTGTGTAAACTGCCGTTGCAAGCAGAGTTGGAACAGAAACCAATTGTAACGAATCATTAAAGATGTGTTAAAGGATTTCTCTGTATTCTTATTATTTGGATCATATATATATATATATGTAAAAATTTATGTAAACGATAATATTATCTCGGTTGAAAAAACTTTGACAATGTAAATATGTTAATAGTTACCATGGGTAGCAAAAATCACACAAAAAACTAGGATATCACAACCATTTTATAGGTAGAAATACCAAGTTAAAGTGATGTATTTTAAGTAGATATGAAGAATAATAATAAATGGAGCAAAACGCATATAAACAATAAGTTCCTTTAATTCCTACATATGTTTCAAAATATATGTGCACTCTACTCCAAAGAAGTAAGAGGTGCTGGAATTGCACATATATTCATCGTCAGGGAACCAACATACAGAAGCAAGATATATGTTAAGGTTACGTAC
>NC_068982.1:72319465-72320144 GCF_001194135.2 Octopus bimaculoides | reverse complement strand
ATATATATATATATATATATATATACATATATATATATATATCAGTACACCGCAACCTCTTTTCACTTGCGGGTACACTTATATTGTTTTCAAAATTCGGCGTCGCATCTGAACGAAAAGTATAACTAGAAGTATAGGGAAAAAATTATATTTAGCTTACACTACGGCTCACCTCGCATCGTCTCGTGGCACACCAGTGTGCCGCGGCATACTGATTGCGAAGCACTGATATATATATTACTGTACTGCACTGTATTCTGTATAAGACCCGTTCCTAATCTAAGTAGTTATCAGCAGTTATAGACATTGGTATTAAAGGCAGCAAAAAGTAGTGATTCGATCCAAAGAAAAGCTTATCCCTATCCGAAAACCGATTCTTAGATAAAAAAAAAAAAAAGATATCTAATGTTTTGTATTTGATGGAACATTTCAGAAGGTTCCATCATACTGTCAGCTCAAATATATTATTGTCAACAAGGAGAATGAAAACATCGAAAAACATTTTTGTTTTATATCAGTTAATATAAAAAAAGAAGAAGAAACCTTTTGTTTTTGTTTCTATGCGATTGTAAATCCATGTGACATGATCGACATTGCAAAAAACATCACGCACTTCAATTAGAAAATTCTTTCTTACCATATTCCTTAAATATATTCGTGAGGTAACGCACCATCGGAT
>NC_068982.1:72316491-72319424 GCF_001194135.2 Octopus bimaculoides | reverse complement strand
AAAAAAAAAAAAAAGATATCTAATGTTTTGTATTTGATGGAACATTTCAGAAGGTTCCATCATACTGTCAGCTCAAATATATTATTGTCAACAAGGAGAATGAAAACATCGAAAAACATTTTTGTTTTATATCAGTTAATATAAAAAAAGAAGAAGAAACCTTTTGTTTTTGTTTTTTGTGATCCTAGACCAAATTATATTTTTCAAAGCATCGATGCAAAAATATAAAATTTAAAACTTCTATTAGGCGCAGGCTGTGTGGTAAGAGACTTGCTTCCCAACCACATGGTTCCGAGTTCATCCCCCTGCGTGATACCATGGGCAAGTATCTTCTACTATAATCTCGGGCCGACCAAAGCCTTGTGAGTGATAGACAGAGACTGAAAGAAGTTTCTCATAATATATATTAACTTGTAATCTGGATCGAGTAACTGTAGATTTCTCAATAGTTCAGCGTAGGTATTCTCTTTTTCACTGATCTTCAGCTTTACGTTAACATCCGCTGTGCAGCTGATCTCCACAAATGTACTGTTTCTCTTCTCTATCCCAATTCATTACATCAGGGCTATTGTGTTTACATTTTATTGAGGTTTTCACTGAGACATTCTACCAGTACTCCATTTTATTATGAGTGGTATGGCTTCTACCATACAGAAGGTTCTTATTTCTTTGGCCTCGGGGGTTTCCTTCCGACGTATCTCATTATACAATGTCCTAGCTGCAACGTCATGTCTCATCCATAGAAAATACCGTGGTGACATTTTCAAGCAACGCTACAAAGTGCCAGAACTATAAAATCCGTTAACTCCAGTTGAACTGAAGTTAATGGAAATTAACTCAAGTTGACTTGAGTTAACGGAAGTTAAATGTAAAGGAATTAAATTAGTCCGATAATGATTTCGAAAGTTAACTTAAAAGTTAAACCGTTAACGAAAATGTTAACTTCGTTAATTAACGTTTAACGGATTAGCGGTTTAGTGCCCAGGTTTGATTTCTTCGTTGTTAACTTCACAAAGCCGGCATCGGTTTTCACATTTTACTGTTTTTCCTGCACCTCTATCCCTTTTTGTGTATGTATATGTATAAGTGTGTATAGGTATATGTGCGTATGTTTGTATCTATCAATGTATGCATGTCTGCATCCGTGTATGTATGAATGTGTGTATGCATGGATGTATATATGTCTGTCTCTAAGCATACACGCACACACATACACACACACACACACGTCCATCTCTATGTATGTAAGTATGTATGTATGTATGTATGTAAGTATGTATGTATGTATGTATTAATGAACAAGCGGTATAAAGCCATTTTCTCTCCAATATTAACAAGTGTTACTCGATGTTTACAGAGATCTCTTGTATCGAAGGAATTATATTAAATTTATATTAAATAAATGCCTTGGAATTGACAACAATACCATAATTGACTAAAGATCAAAAGAATAATCAGTTTATATGATCATTTTACTACTACTACTACTACTACAACTACTACTACTACTACTACTACTACTACTACTACTACTACTACTACTACTACTACTACTACTACTACCTGAATTAGTACTACAGCTACAAATACAGATGTTGTTATTGCTGCCGTTATTATTATTAAGGCTGCAAACTGGCAGAATCGTTAGCACGCTGGACGGAATGCTTAGCAGTCGCTGCGTTCTGAGTTCAAATTCTGCGGAAATTGACTTTGCTTTCATCCTTTAGGGGTCGATAAAATAAGAACCAGTTGAACACTGGGTCGATATAATCGACTCATCCCCACCTCCCCCAAGCTGCCTTGTGGCAAAAATTTGAAATAATAATAATAATTATTATTATTATCATTATTATCATTATCATTATTATTATTATCATTATTATTATTATTATCATTACTAAGGCGGTGAGCTGGCTGAATCGTTATCACGCTGGACGGAATGCTTAGCGGTATTTCGTCCGTCTCTATGTTCTGAGTTCAAATTCCGCCGAGGTCGACTTTGCCTTTCATCCTTTCGGGGTTGATAAATTAAGTACCAGTGAAACACTGGGGTCGATGTAATCAACTAGTTCCTGTCACAAAAAATTTCAAGCTTTGTACCTGTAGTAGAAAGGATTATTATAATATTATGAAGGCTGTGAGCTGGCAGAATCGTTAGCACGCTGGGCAAAATGCTCAGTGGCATTTCATCTGTCTTTATGTTCTGAGTTCAAATTCCGCCGAGGTCGACTTTATCTTTCATCCGTTCGGGGTTGATAAATTAAGTACTAGTCAAGTACTGTTGTCGATGTAATTGACTGTCCCCTTCCCACCAACTTCAGGCCTTGTGCCTATAGTAGACAGAATTATTATTATTGAGTGAGAGAGCAGTGCTTGCCATCAAAGTGACACTGGGGTAAAGTATATGAAGCCCAGTATACCAATCATGACTACCCGTCTGATAAAGGTACACCAAGCATATGCAATTTCGGTGGATGGAATATAGTCTATTACTTTGTCCCCAGTAATCAGCTAGTATTTATTCTAGAGACCCAGAAAGGATTGAAAGGCAAAGTTAATCTTGACGGAATTTGAACTGAGGATATAAAGACGGACGAAATGCCGCTAAGTATTTTGTCCCGGCGTGCTAACGGTTGTTCCAGCTCGCTGTCTGCTATGTGAGTTAAATATTCGGTATTTTAATGTAAGGTTTTGTAACTCGGTAGTAACCGGGTCGCCAATTTTTATAACGAGCTGAAAATCCGTTAATATAATTATCAAAAATGGAAACAGAAAATAGACTTACAAGTTTAACACAATGTTTATTGAATAAGAGAGGTGCGAAATTTAAGAAGCGACTTGTTATGATATACAAGTCTGAGGGAGATATAAACAATTGTGGCAAAATCCACAAGAATTGGGAATACATACTTTAAAAGTGTTCGATAAAGAGA
>NC_068982.1:72314232-72315136 GCF_001194135.2 Octopus bimaculoides | reverse complement strand
ATATATATATATATATATATATACATATATACGACGGGCTTCTTTCAGTTTCCGTCTACCAAATCTACTCACAAGGCTTTGGTCAGCCCGAGTTTATAGTAGAAGACACTTGCCCAAGGTGCCACGCAGTGGGACTGAACCCGGAACCATGTGGTTGGTAAGCAAGCTACTTACCACACAGCCAATATGAAAAATATCTGTAACACAATATAAAACTATCTCTGTAAATAGTCTTGGCTAAATCATAAGTAGAAGGTTGGATGACAAATACAGCTACCCTTATCTTCCTTATCTTTTATCTTTTTATCTTGTTTCAGTTACTGGACTGTGGTTATGCTGGGGTCATGCCTTGAAAAAATTCCATTTGAACGAATTTTTAAAGTCTGTTACTTATTCTATTGCTTCCATTGCCCAAACTGCTTGCTTAGGGAAATGTAAACACACCAACACCAGTTGTTAAGAAGTGGTGGGGGATAAACGCAAAGACACACACATAGACACAAACACACACAGCCAAACAGATAGATAAACAGACAGAAAGACAGACAACATATAATAAATGCACAAACAAACGGAAAACAACACAGAAAGTTACCAAATCCTCATCAGTTATCAGCCATCCGTTTGTTTGTACCTTTATTATGTTTTTTTATTTACTTATTTAATGGAACGC
Organism: Octopus bimaculoides; assembly: GCF_001194135.2. Classification (NCBI taxonomy): domain Eukaryota; kingdom Metazoa; phylum Mollusca; class Cephalopoda; order Octopoda; family Octopodidae; genus Octopus; species Octopus bimaculoides. The sequence goes on along the minus strand of NC_068982.1, from coordinate 72,314,463 downwards.
TACGTACCCTTATTTTATTTACAGTAAGTGCATGTGTATATTCTAGATAGAATAGAGACAGCTGATGAAGGGATATTCCAAGGGGCTTTCCGTTTTCCTATGTGTTCGTTCCGTTGTCTGTAGTTTATTGTTCTAACGTCCTGTACCCTGATATGCATGTATATACACATGTAGATGTAAGTATGTACATATATGTGTGTATACATGTATATATATTCTTTGTATTATATA
>NC_068982.1:72311215-72313965 GCF_001194135.2 Octopus bimaculoides | reverse complement strand
AGTGAAACTGAACCCAAAACCGTCTAGTTTGGAAGCAAGCTTCTTTCCATAGACCCACACCTATTTTAGTTTTTCTTGATCCCTAGAACTCATAAGGCCAGTTTCTCGATTATATGACATATAATCGAGATCACAACATCTATCTCCACCACTGAAAGGAATGCCGGCCCGCGAATTTTTTTCCCACGAGAGTTCCAGACCCCAGTTATGAACTCATTTGCATACAGTCAATCAGAGCTCAACTATCAGACTTATTTATGAGCGCATAACTAGTGATGGGTGATAAGATATAATCACTTGGGGAAGAAATGGCCATGCTTCTTTTCTCTTTTAATAATGCTTGTTGATCTTGGTCCTGTTTCAACCATGACTGCCTCTGCGTAGTTATTTGTGTTGTTGTTTACTTTCTGAAACAGTAAGGGGGGAGGATTGCTAGCACATCACCCTCTACCCACATTTTTCCATCCACATCTTTACCTACCATATGGGAGTCCTAGCAAAATCCGATAACAGGTATAGATGCAAATCTATCTAATTACTTGTCTCCTTCTAAAATAAGGCATAACTTGGCGATCGGTCGACTTCCAGCACCGTTCTTCGTCTTGAGTTTACTTGGTAGAGTGTGTTTAACTCTGATTGGTTGTATGCAAATGAGTTCATTACTAGGGTCCAGAACTCTCGTGGGAAAAAATTTCGCTGCAGGCCCATTGCAAGGTTCAAGGCCAGCAATTTTGAGGGTACGAGACAAATCGATTACATCGACACCAGTACTTAACTGTCAATATATCTTATTGACCCCACCCCCAATCCTGCCAAATGATGAAAGTCAAAGTTGACCTCGGCGGAATTTAAAATTAGAACGTAACGCTGCTAAGCATTTTGTCAGACGTACTAACGATTCGGCCATCTTGCTGTCTTATCCCTTTTAAACGCCTACTAAAGTTTTATCTGATGCATATTTTATCTTTCACTTGTTTCAGTTATTGCACTGCGGCCATGCTGGGGTCACTGCATCGAAGGGTTTAGTCGAACAAATCGACCCTCCCCGTCCTCCAGTACATATGTGTTCTGAAAGTCTGGTACTTATTCTATTGGTCACATTTGCCGGACCGCTAGATTAGGGAGACGTAGACAAACTGATTGTAAACTACACCAATTGTCAAGTGGTGATGGATCGACAGACACAGCATACGCGCGCGCATATACGACGTGTCTACACACAGTTTCCGACAACCAAATACACTCACAAGGCATTGGTTGGCCCAGGGCTATAACACTTGATGATACTTGCCCAAGGTGCTGCGCAGTGAGAATGAACCCGAAACCACAAGTTTACAAAGCAAACTTCTTAACCATACAGTAATGATTGCGCCAAATGTTCTTTCATTCATTTTTTGCCCTTCATTTTCATCTTTCTTACAAGAAACAACATTTTAGTCGCGTTTACATTCCATGTTAGATTTACATTTTACGGTTTCTTTTATATTTCTAATTTTCTTTCATCAAAAACGTTCTGGAAGACTACTTAGGCTAAGAACGTTGCCTTTTCTATTGTTTAGCAGTATTTTTAATGGGCATTTATTATCATTCTGTTTTACTCCTTATTCTCTCTTAATTACTAATATGTACATGTATATATATACGCTTATAAATATGCTTTTGTACCAACTTATTGTTAACATTCAAATAAAACATCACTTGATCAAACTTTTATGTTTACTATTGAATTTGCTCATTAGGAGTTGATTCACTGGTTAGCAGTTTGTTATTGTTAGAAACGTTTTATTGCTGTTATTATTATCATCATTATTATTATTATTATTATTATTATCATTATTATTATTATTAGTAGTAGTAGTAGTAGTAGTAGTAGTAGTAGTATCATCATCATCTCATCCACGCGCGCATACACACGTGAATGCATGCTCATATCTAAATGTGTTTATATGTGTGTGTGTGTGTGTGTATATACACATATACATATATCTATATACATATATATATATATATATATATATATATATATATATATATATATATATATATATATATAATACAAATAATATGTGAGTATATGCATATATACGTACATGTATGTACATACCTACATCTACATGTATATATAGATGCATATCTGGGTAGAGGACGTTACAAAAAAACGTGGACAAAATGAGAAACAGAACATAAATAGAGCACAGAAAACACACAGGCCACATAGAGAACATTTCCTTCATCAGCTGCCCCCATTCTAAAACGAAGCGTTTCGAAGAGTTAGGGCAGGACGCATTGTTAGAATGGCTCTTCTTACGGAAACAAATTAAATTTGTAACGCGGAGGAATGTAGTGGCGAACAAAAAACAAGACAGGAAAACGAAACAGTGGAAATAAACAAGAAGGGCTATAGGGCAAGACGTGAAAATATATATATTTATACTGAACGCTGTGATGCGACGAACTGGAAGGAAGAGAGAAGAAGAAAATTCGTGCGAGTTTGGCGATGGCCAAGATATGGAAGGAAGTAGTAGCCGGACACATATGACCAGCGAAGGGTAAGGAGAAAGAGTGGTAGAGGGAGAAAAAGGGGAGGAAGTAGAATATAGGTGAGCAACGAGAGACAGGGAGGAAGAGAGAGAGATATAGTGGTGAAGGGCAGAGGCGAAAAACAACAGAAGGAAGAACGAGAAGGGGAGAAAGATACCAAGATAGAGTCGCATCAGAAATATAAAGTTAAAACTTACTTGCAAAGATGA
>NC_068982.1:72306635-72311115 GCF_001194135.2 Octopus bimaculoides | reverse complement strand
GTGTGTGTGTGTGTGTGCATGCGCTCGCATGCACAGGTGCTTGTGTGTGTATTTACATGCACACAAACACACACATATATACACAGACGTATATATAAATATATACATCTATACAGGGGTTGGACAAATTTCAAACAAATTTATTTTAATATGAGATAGAACCTCCTTTGGCAGTAATTACACCTTGAATTCTACAAGTTATGGACTTATACAAAGTTTAAATTGTTTCCAAAGGAATTTTTGTCCATTCTTCAGTTAAAACAGTCTCCAGTTCTTGTAGTGATGATGGTGGAGGATATCGACTCCTTATTTGTTTTTCTAAAATGCACCATAAATGTTCAATAATATTGAGATCTGGGGACTGTGGTGGCTAGATAAGATGTTCAACTTCACTAGAATGTTCCTTGTGCCATTCAGTAACAACTGTAGCTGTGTGAATTGGTGCATTATCAACCTGAAATATTGCGTTTCCGTCTGGAAACAGTTCTGCAGCCATAGGATGAATTTGATCAGATAAAATGCATGAATAGTCTTGACTATTAATTCTGCCATGAAAGGAAACCATTGGGCCAGCAGATTTCCCAGATATAGTCCCCCCTCCCAGATCATCACAGATCCTCCTCCATGTTTAACCGTTGGAAGAAGGCAGTCTGGCTCAAATGCTTCTTTTGGCTGTCTCCACACATATACTCGGCCGGTCGTGAGAAATAAGGTAATGGATGACTCGTCCGAGAAAATAACATTCTTTCACTGCTCTAGGGACCAATTCTGTAGGTGTTTACTCCACTCTAAATGCTTTGTAATGTTTGTTTTTGAAAGGAGTTGTTTTCTAATTGCAGCCCTCCCGTGAAATCCGGCTTTGTGCAGCTCCTGACGAACAGTTTTTGTGGAAACTGGGTTCTCGAGGTGGTCATTAAGCTCTGCAGTACTTTTGGGAGCTGTACTTTTGTGATCCTTTCTAACAATTTGCGTAAGAGTACGACGGTCTCTATCTGAAAGTTTTGGTTTTCTTCTGGAGTTTTGTTTCAACAAGGAGGTTTTTCCCTCTTTCTCAAAGGCTGTCCTCACTTTCGGAACAGTACTTCTTGATACACCATACATTTCAGCTGTTTTCATTATGCTAGCGCCTGCTATACGAGCACCAACAATTTGACTTCTTTGAAAGTCCGATAGATCTGTCATTTTGATGCAGTTTAATTACCTTTTTCTGATGATATCTGAAAAGCAACAGCAATTTTTGCAAAACATATTAAGGAACACTAATTATAAATCAAAAAACATAAAAATAAACAAGCTTTATAGATATTTCAAAATGATGATGCTATGATGCTAGGTGTTTCCGTTATTTTGTATATGGATGTATGTGTGTATATATATAAATATATATATATATACATATATTGGGAATAAATGATGGATTTTTTCCCCTTATGAGGTTTTTTTCACACTAGCTACTTGATAAATTCTTGTAAAAGAATTCATCCTATTATTGAATTTATATATACATACATATATACATACACACACACATTTAATATCTTTGAGTGGCACTCAAAGCAGATACAGTGTGTAAATATTGTGTTAAAAACCCTCTAGATAGAAATGGCCAAAGTTTTGTCATCAGCAGACAGTCTGATGAAGGTGAAATTTCGAAGTCACCATCAATATTTTCCTTGTAAAAATTGATAAATATGAATGCTAATAATAAGTATTCAGTAATCCTTCTGTTTAATGTTAAATTGTTTTTATACATAACTTAACATAAAAAAACATGTACATATATGCATACGTATGTATTCATACACACATACACACACATGTTTGTGTATGCATGTGTGTTCAGATTTTACAACAAAAAAATGAACATAAAGAAAGCGAAAACAAAGTGCCATTATTAGCTTAAATGGAAGATTGAGAAGTGAAAGTATTTTTGACGTTTCGTTCTTTTGCACTTCTTCAAAAAAATTAAAAGAAAAATATGTGTGTGTGCATGCACACATGTGTCTATGTGTGTATATCATTGCTAATAATTTAAATATTCATAACTCTACAATTTTTGATTTTTCAAAAACACATTTTAAACTTTTGATATCGAAAAAATATTTTTTGTTTTCTTTTATATATTCTTTTAATGTTTCTGCTGTAGAAAAGTAATCAAATTTCTGTATACATCAACTGGAATTATAACACACAGTTTTAATGATTACAAATGAAGAATATTAAAATTTGATTATGTTTGAGTTAGTTTAATTAGATAAAATATGGACACACAACTATTTCAATATATAAAAATGTCAAGCTGAATTATACAACTTTTAGTTATAATTAAATAACAGATATACAGACAAGAATTTCAATATATAATATTTTAGAATATTGAGATGTAGGAATTTTAGTCTATCGTTTTGTGGTTTGCATGTCTAGTACCAACAGTTTATAGAAATTATGGTAGCTTTCTGGCTTTTAGCAAAGAATTATAAATGTTTTTCCTTCTTCTTGGTGATATCAATATGTGCGTTTTCATTTGTACTATTCCCCACCACCTCCCAAAATATATAAATATGTGTGTGTGTGTGTGTTTGTGTGCATGTGTCTGTGTCTGCGTGTGTGAATCTTGCTCACAATCTCCTCTCCACTGATGGCTGTGACCTGGTCTCACATACTGCTGCTAATATACAATGTTTCAGGGACAGGTTGTCCCATTCATGCAAAGCTTTTGGTCAGACAATCAGTCTGAATAAAACAGTTGTCATGTCTCAACCAGCACCAGGTACAGTCTATGGGAAACCTTCCATCTACATCAATGGGAAGAAGCGGACGGTTGTTAAGAAGTTCTCCTAGCTTGGTTGTACTACAAACCATCACTGCTCCCTCGACGGAGAAATATCTCACCACCTTCCCTGCTCTTCAAAATCATGTGTAGTCTTAGAAATGCCTGTAAAAGAAAACAAAGACAGTTGTCTATAATGCCTATGTTTTTACAAGCTTTCTTTACACTTGCAAAACCTTGATGCTTTATAAGAAACATTTGAATCTACTGGAGTGCTTCCACCTGTATTGCTTGAAATCAATCATGGACATTCACTGGATCTCGCATGTTCTAGACACAGAGGTACTAGGATGAGTTGTTACATTCAGCAAAGAAACTCATATATATAAGCACCACCTTTACTGGGCAGGATATCTGATATGGCTGGACAATAGTTGTATCCCTAAGCAGATGCTTTATAGAGAGCTAACTGAAGGGAAAAGGCCTCAGCGAAAAACTAAGAAGCATTTCAATGACTGTTTCAAAGACTTGCTGTTGCAATTCAATCTCAACTTTTATAACTGGGAAGTATATGCTGGTGGCAGAAACAAGTGAGGTGGAGAAAGAAAACAAATATATGAAGGATGTCGCTAATTCCATGCTAAGTCAAAAAGCTGGGCAAAGACCAAAAGAGCTGCCCAGAAGGGAGAGGAAGTAGAATTAGTAGTTTCTCAGTGTTTGTCATGTGTGTGGTCAAACATACGTGTCAAATGCAGGACTCCAAAGCCACCTCAGGAGTCACATCGACAAACCTGCCAGCAGATTATGTTCAATTCCCTATCACCCTGATCAAATTTGATCAATCAAAACTTTTCCAGTGTCAACCACCAATATTGGGTAGGTGTCCAGGACTGGATCACTGCAATGTACAGTGACAACTGCTCTGGTTAGAGTGAATAGTTACTTATCAGAGCCATTCAGTATCATGCACTCAGTCTGTCAAGGTTGTTCTCTCTCATTCTTTCTACATGCATTGACACTTGAGTCACTCACTATCATGGAAACTAGAAATGTTGAGGGACATCCAATAAGAATTTGCTGTTGTGCCATAACTCTAATGTACCTAACAATTAAATATCAGACAACAGATAAAAGTTAGTCTGAACATGACATTGTTTCCCTGTATTTCTTCATGCCGTGTTAAGCCTTGGTGGTTTGCATTCAGTAATATACCATTACACAATCAATAATAATGTCTCAGATGCTTACTTAGTACACACCACAGCAACACTGTCACAATTTGTACTATATATACACTGAAATGAAAAATAACCCCACATTAAAGTGTACATGCTATCATCAGTTAAAATAGCTTGGTCATCAAATCCATGACATTTCCTATAACTAAGAACAATGTATTTCACTCCAACTTTTGCAGAAAAGCAAATGCAACTGGCAAAACCCCAAAATCAACAATTCAAGAGCAGTCTGCAGCTTTCAGCAAAAAGAACAGCAGACAATTTCCAAATTGGTCTAAAGACTGCACATAAGTAAGTAAATAAATAAATAAATAAATAAATAAATAAATAAATAAAGCAAATCATGAAGTAAATGTATCTGCAATTAGAAACATAGTTGTATCATTTTCTGTCTCTTTTCATTGCTATCTGCCAGCAATCTTTAGTCTTAGCTGGAAGAAATATGTTATATATGTGTGTGTATATATATATA
>NC_068982.1:72304866-72306371 GCF_001194135.2 Octopus bimaculoides | reverse complement strand
TATATATATATGTATATATATATACATACATATATATATATACACATACATATTTGCATATATATATACACACATACATACATACATACATACATACATACATACATACACACACATACATACATTTGTATGCGCATGTGCATGCATATGTATGTGGGTATGTATAAAATAAAATAAAATTAAATAAATTGCTCATTTATATAACTCCTTCCGTAACTGTCGTTTCCTCCTCCTTCTCTTCTCCTTTTCTTTTTCCTTCTCCTATTCCTCCTCCTCTCCTTCCCCCTCCCCCTCCCCTGCAGTGTAGTTTTCCTCTCTCACTGTATGTGTGTGTATGTGTGTGTAGTGTTCCTTTACTCATTGCCTGCCACCAAGCCTAGTATCCACACTCACCCTACACCTCTTATATGAACTCTCTGTGTCTCTCTTTTTACTCTCCTTCTCTTCCTCCTTCTCCATATACAATGTAAAGCATGACTGGAGAACCCAACCAGCCAAAAAATCAACATTTATATCAACCATTATTATTATTATTATTGTTATTATTGTTATTATTATTAAACAGACATATTTTCAAATAATAGATCATATGAAGAAATTTCCTTTCTTTATCTTCAAAAACAACCAAAATTTCCTTTTCAGTTATTTATAAACTGAAAATATTTCATTACTGCTGCTGCTTCTACTAATAATACTGATGATGATGATGATGATACTGTCACTGCAACTACTACTACTGCTACTACTGTTGCTGCTGCTGCTGCTGCTGCTTCTGCCACCACTGCCACCATTAGTACGTGTATGCATAGACAGGAAAAATGTTTTGTCAATCATCTCCATTTGATGAGGCATCTCAAGCAGTTCATAGATTGCATCTTGTGGATGCTCTAACTGATAACATTCCCAGGTTTACATCGCAAGTCACAATGCTCTACCAGCCAACCCAGCAAACCCAGCCAGCCCAGCCAGCCTGCCTGTCACTTAGAGATTCAACTGCACAATTTAGTGCGCACCCATTGCTTGCACTGAATACACAGTATTGAGTTACTAAGAAAAAAAAATGTCTAAGCTCACTGCAGAGTCACCCAGAAAATGAATTACTTGAACTACTCAAATGCCTCATTAGATCTATTACCAAGATTTAGTGACATCATGTCGATTGGCAGGGTCTTGAGGTGAGGCAAGTATTTTGGGGAGAGCAAGCTATTTTTTTCTTGTTTTTTCCTGTATTATTACTAATTAGTGAATTACTTTATTTTTCTTAGGAGATTATCTGCTCCTGCACACTTACATGCATACCTACCAACCTACCTACCTACCTACATATCCATCAACATACATATCTACTTGCATATACATACATATATATATATATGTGTGTGTGTGGGTGTGTGTGTGTGTGTGGAGGTGCAATGGCCCAGTGGTTAGGGCAGCGGACTCGCGGTCATAGGATCGCGGTTTCGATTTTTTGTGAGTGTTTATTGAGCGAAAACACCTAAAGCTCC
>NC_068982.1:72286571-72303027 GCF_001194135.2 Octopus bimaculoides | reverse complement strand
ATATATATATATATATATATATATATATATATATATATATAAAACAAATGAAAGGCAGAAGATGGAATATACAAGAATTTATTATTAATCACGACAATTGTTTTGACACATCTAGCATCAATTCCTCTTGGGTGGGATACTCAACATCTGGTTCAGGAGCATCTGGTGGTGCAGATGTATCTCATTGGGTAATAATTAAATACAACTCGTTAAAATGACTGTTCCACAATGTAACTTTCCGTTTTGTAGAGAGAAAAGCAGCCAGAAAGAGGAAAAATCTTCATATATATAGAAGATCAAAAATAAAATTGCAGAAGACAAAAAGAGAAATGAACATGTAATCCAGTGAGAAAAGTATTGAAAATAACTGTTAACAGATATGGATGTATAAACGCCTTCAGGCAAGCTACATGGCATGAGTACACATGCTCATACAAGCATCCACAAAAATGTGAGCATACACACACGCGAGGTTTGGTGCACTCACAATCACAAAGCAAGTTAGTTATTTACTTGGTGCTTAGAAGAATGGGTTAAAAGTAAACTTAAGTCATCCATAACTTAAAGTAAATTAAATTACATTAAGTTAACGGTTACTCAAAGTTCATTCACACTGCATTGTGTGAAAGTACATTTATATGCGTGTAGACATCTCGATAGTCATTCAGAAATTCTACTAAGTATCTTCTCATTAGTCCACAGAATAAACGGATTCCTTGGCATCTCCTGGAAATTACATTGTATGGTTTTGCATGTCTAACTATCGACCAATTATAGTTGTACTTCATTTTACCCTCCTTTAGTCGCCATATAAAATCTGCCAAAGATGTCGAATGTTTCTTTATTGATTGACTTAAAGCTGGCAACATGATTACGGTAACGATTCTTAAATGAATCAGCCACCTGCCCAATGTAAACATAGGGCCCTCCCCTTGTGTGCATGGTACATTTATATATAAAATTTGTACTCATACAGAGATTCAGCAAAGGATACTTTGATTTATCTCTGCATGAGCATTTATCATATTTATTTGTATATAAGGCAGTCCCGACTCCATTTACCAGCACTGTTATTGTCCTAGCTGTAACATGAATATTTCTACTACTACAAATTGGTCGAAGTTGATGATTATCAATGTTGTTTACATCTCCTTGGTTGGTATTCAGATGCAAATGTATGCTAGATCCAGTAGGTGGGTTATTGACCCTTTGCCGTATTTTGCTATTGTTTATGCAATGCATAAGCTGCTCTAAATTAGCAGAGTTAGCATAGGATACCTTCACAGTGTGTTGATTAAAAATAGCATGATACCAATTAGATTTAGGAAAACACTTGTCCAAAGCAGCAAAAAATTTTCCAGTGATCCTGGTTGAAACACACAAGCCAAAAATTGGGTTGAACCAGAGGACATCCTGATTCCTATATCTGTTGTTAGGTTTATTTGATCGAGTGTGTTGTACAGGATTGGAACAAGCAGTTGAATTACTATGTCGTATATGTCTATGAGTTTTCTTACGTAGTTCATTGACATGACCAATTCTTTCTGGTCTGTATTCTTTATCCAAATAATTTCCAGGAGATGCCATCTCTGCTCCGAGGAATCCCTGTCTATTCTGTGGACTAAGGACAAGATGCTTAATAGAATTTCAGAACGACTATCGAGATGCCTACATGCAAATAAATGTATTTTTGCACTCTGAAAGTGACTGTGCTTTACCAATACTCTACCAGGTGTAAACCATTCGTTTTTTTATCCATTATATGTGTGTGCGCACGTGTGTGTGTGTGTGTGTGTGTGTGTATACAGACACACATACATGTATGCATATATACATGCAGGATATACATAGACATACATACCTATATGCATACACATCTATACATACATATGTATACATGCATATACATACATTCATGCATACACACATATACAGGATGTTCAAGCAAAATTTCAGAAATTTTTATGTTTCCTTTTTTCAAGAACAGCTTGATGTATTGGTGAACAACAGCATTGGAGAACATAAAGATTAAATTTGTAGTTGAGAAAAAGTTAGCCAACATGGAGGACTTGAAGCCATCTGAATACTGGAAAAGAGTTGCCTGAATCATGGTGATTCATACTAGCTGTCAAATGCCATGACTGCTGCTCAGTGCTCTGTGAACACTGTAAAGGTTGTAAGACTTGACATGGATAGCTGGAATGGTGACTATGAAGCTGTGGCCAGCAGAAAGGGACACAGTAAGCATTCTGACAGTGGCCAGAAGCTCGAATTCATCCAACAACTGATGAACATAGCCATAGGATAAATTCAGATGGTTATGTGAAGCAACTGGACACTGATCAATCCCTGACTGAAGAAGGTTGCTGCTGGGAGGCCATATGTGTGACAGCAGGATTTGCCTCCTTGCCATAACTCTTGAAAGAATCAGAAGTGGTTGTCAGAGAATTTCTACAACTTCACAGTTCCAATTTCTAGCCTCCTAATTTTCCCACTTATAATCCCATGGATTACTATGTATGGGATGCAGTTGATAAAGATATCAACTGCTCTTCCTGCAACACCAAGGCTGACTTGATGGCCAAGATCAAGGAAGTGTTCAAAGATCTTTCCAAAGACACAGTTAGGAAAGCATGCACCAGGTTCTGGGGCTGTCTTGAGGCTATAGTGGAAGCTGAATGCAGCTACTTTGAATAAACTGTTATCTCCCAGCCATAATTTGGTTGATATTTTTTTTTAGTTTTTTGGACGGTATATTGTTTTCTTTTGATGCAAACTGTCAAATTTAGCCCAAACAGCCCTTACATACACACACACGTTCATACTTACATGCATATAAACATATACATACATAATTACAGATTTGGAGATACACACATACACCTACACACATGCATGTATACATACGGAGATGTACATATGCATACATACATACACACACACAAATATACATTCATACATGCATCTATTAAAACATACATACATACATACACACACACACACATATATACATACACACAAGCAACTTCTTGGAGAGAAAATGAAAACCTTTAATTCATATTCTTCAAATGATCATAAAATGAAAGACAATAAAAATCTGCAAGCCCTTCTTAAGATTTAAAGGCTGATGTATAAAACATGATGCTTTCCTTCACAATCTTGCTACTAATCAGGGGACCAGTCAAAATTAACTCTAAATAGAAAAGAAAAAAGAAAATATACATATATATGTACGCACTTACATACATACACTCATACATACATACCTGCATACAGCCAAACTGACATTGATATCAATGATTGCAAGTCAAGGCAATGCTAATGCACTAGAAAACTCCAGCATGTTTGTTTCTTTATCTATTTTAATATACTTTCAAAGCCAGAGACCCCATCCCCAAATTACTTTCTCTTTGAAATTTTCTTGTTTTTGCCATTAACAAAGACAAATAACAGATTACCCATATAACTATTACTTAACCCAGAAACACTATACCCACAATGACGTACATCTTTACAGGCACACCATAGCAATATATCAGGTGCATTTTTGCGAGTACAACACAGCAATATATTTACATCACAATGAGGTATATCTTTGCAAATGCATCATAGCAACATGTTTACAAGGCACTTCATTTCACATTGATATGAATAAGTGACAGCTAGTTGTCCTATTTAAACAATTATTTCAGTTACCTGTCTCCTTATTTCTACATGCTCATTGAATCATGTTTACTTACTTAACTTTAATAATGTCTGTAGAGAGACAATATACCACAAGGTATATCAGTGCATTATATATACCACTGACCAACCATGCCTCCACTGATGTTCCCTAGTCACTGAATTTACCTCTGTCTTCCACTCTCCTGTGAACTTACCTATCCATTCATCCTGTCAAATCCTCTGAACCACTGCTATTATGTTCACCTTCCTGTAACTTGAGGATATACCCTGATACCTCTTGACCATTTTCCCTCCTTTTCCATCTGGAATAGCCATGTATTTTCTCTACAGCATGACACCTGCTTCTGGCCTTCTATCATACATTAATTTCTCATCAGTTGGCACACAACCACTTCCTTCACCATTCCCCATCTCAGTCTTATCTTGCAGATTACTTGATCTCACTGTTGCTGGTGCCACATAAAAAGCACCCATCAAACTATGTAAAGTGGCTGGCATAAGGAAAGGCATCCAGCCATAGAAAGCTTGCCAAAGTAGACACTGGAGATTCACAGTCCTCTGGCTTGTTAGACCATTGAACCAATGTCAGCATAGAAAACGGTTACTAAATGATAATGATGATGATGATGATCAGTAGAATGATGAAAGAGGACAAAGGATAATATTGGGTACCTTTGGTAGGCACATCAGTGGAGTGATGATACAATACAGAAGGTGCATTGTGTAGAAGTCCATTGGATTGATTGTATTTGTAATTCAAAGGTACACACTGAATTTATAGCCTCAGATCAACCCAACCCTTGGGAGTGAAACTAGATAAATGGCAACAATGTAGAAGGCCATTAAATGGGTTGTAGTCTGTTATTTAAATACACAGCCTTGTCACATACCATGTCATGCTGAGTCCATCAAAGAACCACAATAAAAGTATGCCTGTGGAATATTCAGCCACTTCAATACTAAATCAGTGAGCCTGGTAGATTGATTGAACAACTGGACGCTCGTGGTTGGAAATCTTGACCAAGATCCATTTTTTATATAAAGAAGTAAACCATTCACCTATAAATAAATTACTGTGATTATTGGTTTCAAATTTTGGCACAAAGCCAGAAATTTTGAGGGAAGGTTAAGTCAATTACATAAACCTCAGTACTCAACTGGTACTTATTTTATTAACCCCAAAAGGATGAAATGCAAAGGTGACTATGGTGGCATTTGAGCTCAGAATATAAAGACATGAAATGCCACCAAGTATTTTGCCTGGTTTGCTAACAGTTCTGCCAGCCTGCTGCCTTATTACTGCAATTATGGGTAACTAGCTGGCCCCGTACTGCCAAAAATGATGGCTAATTGTAGTATTTTATATATAAATATGGATGGTAAATCAATTCACTCATCAATGTTCTCTAGTGGTTGTCGTTTGAGATGTGACATCAATCATCATTTGTTACTGAAAGAAGGCTGGTTCACACAAACATACACATACTTCCCTTGTACATGCACATACATATACACATATACTCAAAGTTGAAACATTGTTTCATTTTTCTTTTCAGCATTGAATGTTCACCATCCCAATCCCATTGCACACACACACTCACATACCTCCCTTTTACATATACACACATATACTCACCGAGTTGAAACGCTCCTACTAACAGTTTGCCATCACCCCTTCCTTCCTTATTCATCTGACACCCCTTCCTTTCTCATTCATATGTTGCGACAGAGAAAAACACAAGAGTATTATTATTATAGATTATTGTTCCTCAGCCACTTAGTTTCAGATTCAGTCTCATTTTGCTGCACCTTGAACAGCTGTCTTCTACTAGTTATAGTCAACCAAAGCTTGTGAATTGATTTGGAAGATGGAAACTAAAAAGAATCCCATTGTGTATGTATGTATGGTTGTTTGTATGCATGACTATTTGTCTTTACATCACATAACTGCCATCAGCATCAATGCTGTAAGAGCAGTGTTGTTTGTTTCTAGTCTTCCATGAAAACATGTCGGGCTATGAGGAAATAATACCTTGCTAAGAAAACAAGTGAGGATTCATGAGAGGAAGAGTAACTGGTTGGAGAAAAATCTGCCAGAATGAATTTCATCTCAATAGGATGATGATGATGACAATGAATTTTAGAATTTTTGCAAAAAGTGAAATATAATAAAAATGTAAAAAGAAAATTTTCTTTTTGTATTTAGTTCACAAGATTCTTGATTCAAACTTATGTGTTGAAACATATCTTGTATCTTGGGAGGATTATTATGCCAATAATAAATACATGCACTGGTTCAGTTTCACTTCTTTATGCATTAACATTCAAACCAATCATATCAGACCCAAATATTCTACTTGCTTTGTATTCAAACTGACCTGATCAGGCCTTGCGCACCTACTCTGCAATGTCATTCTAAAAGTAAACAATCACATCATTGAAAGCTATGAGATAATGCATGATTAATTCAAAACAATTTAATCAATAAGCATTACATGTAATAGGGTAATCTGAATGCTTAAGGTTTAATCAATTAATTAATTGTTTGGTTAATCATTCAGTCAGGCAATCAGTTAGGTTCATCAAAGTGTGTCTCAGACAGACCTGAAATAGAGAGGGCGTGTAATTTATAAGGTTGCAAATGGTGGAAAAAGGACTTTAACAAACCTAACTGATTAATTGATTGACCAAATTATTAATCAAAAATTTATTAGTTAATTGGTTAAATGGTTAACCAATTGGTAAATAAATAAGAAGTAAAATAGAACCAGTGTGTGTGTTTATTATTACTGACATAATGACCGTCCTATGATACAACAAAGTAAAAAGGAAAAAAATACACAAAAAGAACAGTTTGTTTTTTGTTTTTTTACTTTCCAAAATGTTTATTAGCAGTAAAAAGTAAAAGCAAGAAATAGCATTAAAGTTGAAAATTACATCACTTCCGTTTCTTGGAAGCCACAGCAACTGGTGGAGGAGCATAAAGTGTCATTGACAACCTGTTGATGAAGTACAATGCTATGACGGAGAATATGAAGCTAAAAAAAAGAGGAAAAGTAAGAGAATGAAAGATTAGATTAAAAATAAAATAAAATTTTGTTAGATAAACCAATATATACTATTAATTATTGAATGACAAAGGAACAGGAAAGTACATAATCAACTTCATTAGCTTACATTAACAATCTTAATGGCTCTGAAGAAGCTATAAGATGTTGCACAAGCACTCGCTCTGAATGCATTGCTTCTTATAGCAGAAACAACTATAAGCTAATGATGGTATGTAATTCCAGTCTCCTTATTGTTCAATATTTAAAATTAAAAACCATGCTCTGTACTCACCTAACACTTTTATTCTAAAGTATACATATAAATTGACTTCTCACAACTGGTTTTTAGTATCACTATGCTAAGCAAAATCATAAAATACTTACCATATATACTCATGTATGAATTATTTTAGACCATATTTTTAAGGTTAAATTTATGGGTTGATGATTACATAAATACTACTTTCCAGGAGTTGAAGTTCATGGTAGAACCCAAAATACCTTAACAGTAACAGAAGTCTAAATGATCTCAAAATGAAAACACACTCACAATGAGCTACAGCAATTGAGTGGGAAGCTACTTTTATATGAGACTAACTTTTACTCGAGTATATAAGGTATTTCAGTCATTGAAATCCAGCCTTGCTGGGACGGCACCTTGAAGAGGAGTTTTAATGAAAGAAATCTTATAATCTCAAGTGTGGTAATTATTCCAATGTTTTTTTTTTCCTGCATAACTGCTAAGTTTCAAGGGTGTAAACAAACCAACACTGATTTTCAAGTAGTGAGATACAAACACAAACACACATGTACACACACATTATCCATGTACCAAATTCACCCATAAAGCATTAGTCAAATCCTTGATTATAATAGAACTATTATATTGCATCAAGCTCCAATACCTGTTTTGGCCTGGTTTCTACAGCTTGATGTAACTTCTAAAAGCCAACCACTTTACTGGGTGCTTATTGTGTCAATAATTACATACACTTTCAAATATACACCCTCTGAGGATATTTTTAACATCTACTTCTCCACTTCAATATCTTGTATTCCATTAGTTAAGATTTTCTTTAAAGTGAGGACATGTGATGTATAAGGATGATGACAGACAGGTAAAGAAGTACCAAGAGATCCAACTGGAAGGAAATTATGGAAGAGGAAAACCAAACAAGACATGGGTAGAAGTGTTAGAAGCTGGTCCCTAGGTGAGGGTTGGTGACAGGAAGGGCAATCTGGCTGTAGAAAATGTGCTTCAACAAATTCTGTCATCCTTGCAAGCAAAGTAAAGTGCATGTTAAAATGATGAGGAAAGCAATGATTCATCATCATCATTTAGCGTCCATTTTCCATGCTGGTATGGGTTGGTAGGAACTGGCAAAACCATGGGCAGCATCAGGTTCCATAGTCTGTTTTGGCTTGGTTTCTATGACTGGATGCTTTTCCTAACGCCAACCACTCCATAGAGTATTAGATGCTTTTCACATGACACCATCACCAGTGCTTTTTACGTGGTACCAGCTCCAGTGCTTTTCATGTAACACCAGAATCAGTGCATTTTTATGTGGTGCCAGCACCCACACCAATGCTTTTTACATGGTACATTGGTTCTAGGATCTCAATTCTGTTGTGGTGCACAGGCCTTTTTAAGCATAGCAATGTGCTGTTTAGTTTGGGCCTCTATCATCTCCTTTGTAAGGCTCAGTGTTTTGAGATCAGCCTTCAATACTTTGTCCCATGTCTTCCTGGGTCTTCCTCTTGCACAACTTCCCTCCACGTGTGTGTGTGTGTGTATGTTTGAGGTACTTTGTCTTGAGATCACATGATAGTTGTAAATGAGTATCACTGTCATACAAGCAGTGTCTTTCATTACCAATATTCTGTAAAAACATGTCTATTCATTGGGAATTATTATCTCTGCATGGAAACAGGTAAGGGTTAGCAGCAGGAAGAAAATCTGGGCGAAGAAAATCTGCTTCAAAAAACTCCATCCAACCTATGTGAGTATGGAAAAGGGGACATTAAAACAATGATGATGACGAGTTTGTTGGAGATAACCGTTTCTCTCTGAATAATTGTATTGCACACGTACAAATGTTAAGTCCAGAGTTACCTCCCATACCAACAATGATGATTGGAACGATGAAATCTGTCTTTCTCACACACATATACTCTCTCATCACCTAAAGCTCCACGAGGCTCCGGCAGGGGATGGTGGCGAACCCTGCTGTACTCTTTCACCACAACTTTCTCTCACTCTTACTTCCTGTTTCTGTTGTGCCTGTATTTCAAAGGGCCAGCCTTGTCACACTGTGTCACGCTGAATATTCCTGAGAACTACGTTAAGGGTAAACGTGTTTGTGGAGTGCTCAGCCACTTGCACGTTAATTTCACGAGCAGGCTGTTCCGTTGATCGGATCAACTGGAACCCTCGACGTCGTAAGCGACGGAGTGCCAACTAACTAACTAATACTCTCTCATCAATACTTGTATAGAACTTAACTTGTACATATTTAACTATCTAAATTAATATGCTGTTGGTCAATCTAAACCATGGCTGTGTATTTATTGTCTTCAGTCCCTATGTGTGGTACCTTGGAGCCTTCAGTCTCTATGTGTGGTGCCTTGGAGCAAGGGACTTCTACTATAACCCCAGGCCAACTAATGCCTTGTGAATGAATTTGGTAGATGGAAATCGTGTGGATTCCCATCATATGTTTGTGTGTACATTTACTCTATCAAGTTCTGTATCATCACTGTTCAGTGAATCAACAGTATACGATTTACCTTTTCCAGGTAGGTACTTGCATATACTTTTGAGTGTATGTACGTTTGTACGAATATATGCATGTATGCTGTGTGTGCGGATGTATATATGTATGTGTGTATTTATGCATATGTGTGTGCACACATATATAAGTACAAACGATTGTAACCCTATTTCTGTGTGTATGTGTAGGTATAAGGCTATGTATGTATAGGTGACTACATGTATTGTGTCTGTATATATGAGTGTGCATTGTTTAAGTGTATATATACATGTGTGCGTGTGTATGTATGTAAATGTATGGTATGTTTGTGTGTACATGTATATGTATGTGTGTGTGTGGGTGTATATATATATATATATATACACATGTTTATGTGTGTGTATGTATGTATATACAGACTTATATAGATATAATTATGGGCATGTGTACGTATGCATATATGCACATTTATATAGGTATATATGAGAGACTATGTAAGCAATAGGTTCTTAGATGTTTGCACACATATGTATCCATAGTTATGGAAATGGATATATACATGTGTGGAGATAAGGGTGTGGGTAAGGGCCAGTATGGATTTGCATGTATTTAATGGTGTACACACATGGATATGGGTGTAAATATATACCTGATTAGTATTAGTATAGGAGCATATGTGGGTCTGTAGATGTATTCGTACGTATGATTGCTGGAATATGAGTATAGACAGGTACAGATAGTAATACCCCATCGTTTTTGTCTATTGAGGGTATATTACTGCATACTCCTACTAGGAATACTCTACATAAACATGGCTTATACACTGTGGCTAAGAACCCTTCTATTATGAACTTTTAGTAAATACACTAAAGGTTCTAGTTCATCATACATACTAGCAGGATTAGTTCATCATACATACTAGTACCTAGTAATTAAAATGCACCCTAGAAATGAACAGAGTAATAATAATAATAATATAGCACACTGTCCACTAGCTTAAATTATAAATACTAACCATTATGTACAATCGGATAATTGAGTATAATATAGTGCAATTTACTATAGCTAAAACTACCTAATACATCGTAATCCATAGATGCCTACACCCTTACCCGAACAGAAATACTTCCAATTTGCATCTGCAACTGATATGACCTCTTGCCTTAAACCTAAATGAGTACTATTCCAATACGGAATCAATTAATTAATTAATTAACTAATTAATTTAAGTAGCTAGAAATACTCGGGTTACCCCCCCCTCCCCTTAGCTATACACAGAATCACCATTAGCGGTGTATATATAGCGGTGCAAGAGGAAGACCCAGGAAGACATGAATATATATATATATATATCCATGTAAACATTCTCTTCAAACTACCCCTTTTTAAATAAAACACTTAACTTAATAATTTAACACTATAACACAGTGCCATTCCTCTAATACTTTATATCTAATATTCTATATTTTACTAGTATAAGTTTTAACACTAAATAACTATCATCATCGTCGTCGTCGTTTAACATCCGCTTTCCATGCTAGCATGGGTTGGACGATTTGACTGAGGACTGGTGGACCAGGAGGGGACACCAGGCTCCAATCTGATTTAGCAGAGTTTCTACAGCTGGATGCCCTTCCTAACGCCAACCACTCCGAGAGTGTAGTGGGTGCTTTTACGTGCCACCGGCACGAGAGCCAGTCAGGCGGGTACTGGCAACAGCCACGCTCGAAATGGTGTGTTTTACGTGCCACCTGCACAGGAGCCAGTCCATTGGCACTGGCAATGATCTCACTCGGATGTCTTACTGGCAAAGGCCACGCTTGAGATGGTGTATTACGTGTCACCTGCACATGGAGCCAGTCCATCGGCACTGGCAACGATCTCGCTCGAATTATAAGTTAGCAAAACAAACAACCACTACCCTTCTGGTCCGGTTCATTTTTGTCCCTATTCACAAATTCCACCTCCTTCTGCCAACAATGAATCCCCTATCCAGCTCCTATATTACATTTAACCATATACAGTAGATTCCCCCAATAGATAGATATATGTTTTATATTTTTATACGTTTATACTCTTTTACTTTTCTTATGCTGTCCTTTAGGGTCCTCTTCCCTTAGTCCTATTATTTTAGTTATCGCACATACTCACTTATTTACTTCAAATCCACCACTGTATTTCTATGTAAACATAATGCTAACTACTGCCTAAATTCACCCTTCCTAAAAACTCCTCCCAAGAACAACTATATTCACCTATCATTGGACGAAGTAACATGGATCCTGGAATACATCACAGGAAGTTTGTAGCTCATTTCCCCTTCCTATAATTAATTCATTTTAATAAGTTATACTTCTCTCACTGCCTCATGTCTGCTCCTGTTCTTTTTCTGCCCTTTTTAATAATGACAAATACACTGTACCTATTGTTAACTGTTTATTATATATATTAGCCCTCCTAACCACTTAGACCCTCTGAAGAAGCCTAGAGGCACACTCATCATTTAAACTTTATCTGCCCATCCCTACAGAACACTGAAGAGATGGAGATGGCATGGAGGATTTTGTTGCCTCTTGGCAGAAACGGCCATAAGGAACTGAGCATTTGCTCTTTTCTGTAATATTAATACATGTGTGTGTAACACATAGTTACTACATGTGTATGTTTTCTTCTAATACTTTCTAATGCTTTGGAATAAATAGACACACTGGAATGTCTACCAGATGATGTATGTCGTTTTGTATTCTCTCCATTTTCTTATTTGCCATATACATACATATATACACACACATATATCTGTATGTGTGTGTGTGTGTGTGTATATATATACCTGTTGATTCACTGATATGTGATAAATTACAGAACTCAATACATAAATACATAATTGTAGAGTATTCTTAAAACAAAATAACCGAAAGGCTCCTAAATCTAGTTCTCAGAGTTACACATTTCCAATCATTCAGCTGTTAATCTGAATCTGTTTTCTCTTGAAATATTCACTGTTTGAATATATTTGGAATATGAAAGCTATCAAAGAAAATGTTTATTTATTTGTTTTAAATTGTGCAAATGACATGTAAAATGCAGCAGTTTCTGGTCAATGTTTTCCATTTCATTTCTGACTCTTGTGAGAATACTCCAAAAATCTTAAACGTCATTCATGAATGTGTGTGTGTCTGTCTGTGAGTATGAGTGTGTGTGTGTGTGCGCACATATGGAGGCATGCATTTGTGTCTCTTTCTTATAACATGTGATAGATGTAAATGAGTATCACTGTTATACAAGTGGTGTTCATTTCTAATCTTCCATACAAACATGTCCAGCCATGACAGGGAAACCAACATTAGTTTGTTTCCCACTGAGAAAAGGAATCAAGTAATATAACAATCTGAGAAAACAAAGCCAAAATGTAGATTTTTAAAGAATTAATCTTACCATGTTGTTACACAAACTCTGTGGATTAATCCTGAAGCAAACATCGCCAAAAATAAACAAGACACAGCTGAAAATAGAATTAAATTATCGTTAATCAGAAACAATTAAAGGAAATAATCACTAATTTATTTACTGAAACAATGGTTCCAAATTTTGGTACACAAGACCAGCAGTTTTGAGGGGAGGGAGTTAATTGATTATGCCATCCTCTGTACTTGACTGCTACTTTATTTTATCAACCACAAAGGGACAAAAGCCAAAGCTGACCTCGGATGCATCTGAGCTCAGAACATAAAAAGCTGGAAGAAATGTTGCTAAACGTTTTATCTGGGCGTTAATGATTCAGCCTTAAATCATTGACAGAACTAACTGGCACTCCACCGGGAATAACCTGCTCATGAAATTAACATATAAGTGGCTGAGCACTCCACAGACATGTGTAGCCTTAACGCAGTTCTCAAGGAGATTCAGCGTGACACAGAGTGTGACAAGGCTAGCCCTTTGAATTACAGGTACTATTCATTTTTGCCAGCTTAGTGGACTGGAGCAACGAGAAATAAAGTGTCTTGCTCAAGGGCACAACACACTGCCAGGTATTGAACTCACAATCATACGATAGTGAGTCAAGTGCCCTAACCACTCAGCTATGCACCTTTCCAAATCACTGAAATGATATCAAATGATTACAACAAGAGTGAAATGGTATTTTAATATTAGTGACACACAAAGGCATCGAGCTGGCAGAAACATTAGCACGCCAGGCGAAATGCTTAGCGGTATTTCGTCAGCCTCTACGTTCTGAGTTCAAATTCCACCGAGGTCAACTTTGCCTTTCATCCTTTTGGAATCAATAAATTGAGTACCAGTTGAGCCATGGGGTCAACTTAATTGACTATCCCACTCTCCCAAACTTGCCGGCCTTGTACCAAAATTTCAAACCTACCATTTTGTAGGCATCAAAGACTCAGGAGGGTATCTTATATAGAAAAGAAGATAAAAGCAATTTATAATGTGTATCTATGAACAACAAGAATTCAAACAATAAAGTATAGAAAGTGAAAGAAGTGATTTTAAATTCTCAATCGCAGAATTATTAGCATTATTCTGCGATTGAGAATTTAAAATCACTTCTTTAACTTTCTAAAGACATCTCAACGCTTCTAAAAGCATACTTCGTTTGTTTATTTACGTTTGTCGTAATTTGAATTTAATAATGTATATATTCATTATTGATATGTTCTGGCAATTTTGAATGTAAATATCTGATCATTTGTGGGTTTTTTGTGAATACAAAACAGCTTCTTCCTTCAAACTGTGTGTGTTTATACATACGATTCACTGGTGTATGCAGATGTTAAGATACTGCAGTGTTTCAACATTAATGTGTCTCCTCAGTCAAAGCTACCCCACTAGACCAACGAATCTAACAAGAGCGCAAGTCTCTTGTTTGTCGAAATCAGCAAACAATTTATTGATGCTTATTAAATAGGGACATTCTCCGATTCTAAAAAATAACAGCAATCAGATATTTACGTTCATATGTATCAGGACATATTAGTTTCAAATTTTGGAGGAGAGGGTAAATTGATTACATCAACCCCAGTGCTCAACTGGTACTTATTTTATTGACCCTGAAAGGATAGAAGGCAAAATGGACATTGGTGGAATTTGAACTCAGAATGTGAAAATGCATAAAATGCCACTAAGCATTATGCCTGGCATGCTAAACAATTCTGCCAGTTCACTGCCTCTATGTGCCAGAAAATATTAAGAATGAACTGAAACATTATTGTATGCATTCTATGTACAACACATGAATTGTTAAATCAGTGATATGTATTTGTCCAACCCTTACTAGAATGGAAAACCACAAACAAAACAACTACTAAAAAAAAAAAAGAACTACAAAAATTAAACACAGCACAGTAGCCATTGACAGAACAGAAATTTTTAGATTTTCAGCTCAAAGATCATGAAACAGACCAGTTGTGACTAACAATTCTATAAAAACATTTTGTTCACTCAAGGAAGAATATCAACAAATGTTATTATAAGAGACTGAGCAATCTCTCCAAGCTCTTTTGTGATCACATGACGCTAGCAGCTTATGTTGATGTAACTAATTAACAAGCTTCAATTAAAAGCTCAGTCAAGATGGTACTTTCTTCATCTCCTACTCTTGTATTTGTACACATCTACAAAATGACTTTCTAAAATGAACTTCCATTATGCAGCTGAGGAGTACATTTTCATTGCACATCTTATGTGGTGTTCTCACTACATAAATAAATGAAGTTTGTACGAAACATATGTACTGCTATAACCTAATGAATTTTTGTTGCTTTTCTTCAAATTTTATTCACCAAATCTCTTGATTCTGTTTTTGGTTTTTACCCAACCAAATTTTGGTGCCTCAAACATTTTAAGTACCACATTTAATCTTTTGATTAAATCTATATATATATATATATATATATATATATATATATATATATATATATATATAGACATATATATACATACATATACATATATATACATACATATACATATATATACATACATATATATATATATACATATATACAAATGTATAGGCCACAAAAGTGACAAAGGGTCCTGGCCAGCACCACTTATGCTAAAATAAGAGTTAAATTAACTCCAAAGCCAGCATCTTCTGTCATTTTTGTGATCTCTATTTCTAATTTTGTAGATCAGTGAATTAATTTCAATTGAAATTCTTTAAGTTTTCAAAGGCAAATAAGCATCGACAGCTAGCAAACCAAGCTACTCCAAACTGATGAAGTGCAATAACTCTGAAACTAGCCTCTGGATGCTGATTTTTCAGAGTAGAGGTGCTTATCTTCCCTGTTTGCAAACTTAAGGACACAGAACGCTTGTGTCACATAGCCAGCTGAAAACGATGTTTCCTGGGGGGTAAATAGCAGTGGCATTTTTTCCTTGCCATATTAAGTTGGTAACAAACCATTACTTTATCATGTTGCTACTGTATAAGTCTCCCTGAGAGATTTAGAAATGCAATATTTCTAATTTTATATATATATCCATATCAATATATACATATATATATATATATATATATATACACACACACACACAAATATATAAATGGAACATATATATATACACACACAAACATATATATATATACACACACAAATATACACACATATATATATCCATATATATATCCATCATCATTTAACGTTTGTTTTCCATGCTGGTATGGGTTCGACAGTTCGACTGGGGTCTGGGAATCCAGGAGGCTGCTCCAGTCTGATCTGGCAGTGTTTCTACAGCTGGATGCCCTTCCTAAAGCCAACCACTCCGAGAGTGTAGTGGGTGTTTTCTTTACATGCCACCAGCACAGGGGCCAGAGGAGGCTGGCATCGACCACAATTGGATGGTGCATTTTACATGCCACCAGCACGGTAGCCAGTCAAGGTAGCACTGGCATCAGCCACGTTCGGAGGGTGCATTTTACATATATCCATATATAAATCTACATAT
>NC_068982.1:72278961-72284695 GCF_001194135.2 Octopus bimaculoides | reverse complement strand
GAAAGTATTAATTGTTTCACTATTAAAACTGAAAGTATCTCACAATACAATAGAGATGTTATTGTTTCACTTTTGACACGTAATACTGAAATAATGTAAGAGATAAGAGATTGCTCCGGGCTCGCATTAGGCAAGAAGTTGAAAATTTGTTTTGGCCCATGACACTACATGGACCCTAAGTAAGGCATCTGTAAAATTTAAATGGAATTTGTCATGTAGTTCTCAAGTTTTAGTGATGCCCACATACAATCAGACACACGTTCTCAGCAGAAGACACTCACTGAAGATACCAGGCAGTGGTATTGAACCCAAAACCATATCATTGGGAAGTAAACTTCTTATCCACAAAACCATGCCAAACCATTATTATAATCTAAAATGAAATTAGTTTACACCACATTTACACCGACTGCAACATGGATGCATCATGGTAAGAATATATCAAATATTTGCGACTTACCTTCTGGTAACAACTGTGACTGAAAGTTTTTTCCAAAGACTAACACTTCAAAATTATTGCATGCCTGATGGAACTGTTAAAGAAATATTTGTGGAATAGCATTTTGCAACATAAACAATGAAATAAAATATTGAATTATTCCAAGGTTTCTACCAAATTTGGCAATGCTGTAGTTTGCTTGAAGCACTGTGGTATATGTAAAGTGAGTTTGTTTGGAAAAGCTTCTTACAATTCAAAAGAATGTCATTGATTTATCATTTAGTGTCCACTTTTCCTTGCTTGCATGGGTAAGACAGAATTTACTGAGACAAATTTTCTAAGGCTGAATGCCTTTTCTGTCACCAGCCCTCACTTGTTCCCAAGCAAGGAAATATTTCCCAATGAATGAACATGTTTTCACAGAAGATTGGCGATGAGTGACACTGCTTGTATGACAGCAACACTCATTTACAAGTTTGACAGGAGCTGGTTAGGCAGAAGACTGCACCATACTTCTGTGTTTGTTTTCGCATGGTTTTTATGGCTGTGTCTGTTTTCGCATGGTTTTTATGACGTGTGACCGAGACCTTTGGAAATATGCTGTGCGTGAGAAGACCCGGCAAGCCAAGTGAGACCAAAATCCAAGGCCTCTGCCAGGGATGTAGCCAGCCCACTTATGCGTACCATTCCTTCATTGGACACTAAACTCCGCTTGCAAAGACCTGTTGAGGCAAGTGAAATCAAAATCGAACAAAATTTGACGACTGGCACCCATGCCAACGTCTCTTTCACTGTTGGGGCAAGCGAAAGCGAAATCGTGATGGCACCTGTACCAGTGGAGGATTAAGAGCACTGTCCGAGCATGATCGTTGCCAGTGCCGCAGGACTGGCTCCTGTGCAGGTGGGACATAAAATACACCATTTTGAGCGTGGCCGTTGCCAGTACAGCCTGACTGGCATGTAAAAGCACCCACTACACTTTCGGAGTGGTTGGCATTAGGAAGGGCATCCA
This sequence comes from Octopus bimaculoides, assembly GCF_001194135.2. NCBI lineage: Eukaryota > Metazoa > Mollusca > Cephalopoda > Octopoda > Octopodidae > Octopus > Octopus bimaculoides. Next base: position 72,283,244 of record NC_068982.1, on the reverse strand, counting down.
GCTGTAGAAACTCTGCCAGATCAGATTGGAGCCTGGTGCAGCCATCTGGCTCGCCAGTCCTCAGTCAAACCATCCAAACTATGCCAGCATGGGAAGCGGAGGTTAAACGACGACGACGATGATGATGATGATTTATATATATATATATATATATATATATATATATATATATATATATATATATATATATATATATATACACACACACATATATATTAGATAAACTTGTAAGATAAGGACGAAACAAAGTGAGATGAGATACAAATTAAATGTGATGAAATACAATGTGAGATAAACTACAAAAACAAAATAGAGCAACAGTTGGAGTTTTACCTTACATTTCAATATTTCATGATTATAACTTCTTCAAGACACGTGGAGAAATGAGGGATAGAATAAGTAGTCACTCAGAAATGTTGGGGAGGATGTGCAGCATCGTGTTGTAATAATAACCAGTCGGCTTTGTGTAACTCTTTTCTACTGTTTAGATTTAGTCTTAGCGGGTTAATAAGGAGGGCCTTCCTGATCTGCAGGGAGGGACTTAACATCATGGGGTGCACACCATCTGATTGCTCCAACAGTAACTTCAAAATGTGCTCATGGCCTTATTTGGTATACAAGGTAGTCTGCTGTAAATGGGGTGAAACCTACATTGGGAGCACTGCCAGAAAACTGCACATTTGCATCAAGGAACACATACCTAAAACCACTTGAATCTGCAAGTATCCACAGAAGTGCCAGACCCAGGATTTCACAGTGGCCATCAGGGTCACTCAACATAATACAAACAATCTTAGAATCAAGGTGGCCCTTCTTATTAACAAGCTGAAACAACAGAAAAGAGATACACAAAGATAACTGGCTATTATAACAACATATGTCTGCACACGTTACCATCTGTCTCAATATATCTGAGCAATGACTTATTCTATCCCTTATTTCTCCACGTGTCCTGAGGAAGGGATCATAACCCCAAAATTTTGAAATATAAGGTAAAACTCCATCTGTTCTGTTTTCATGTTTGTAGTTTACTTTGTATTTTATCTCTTGTTGTTTCGGCCTTATCTTACAAGTTCATCTAATGTAGTATATCACACAATGCTTCACTCTAGCTATTCTATATATATATATATGTTTGTGTGTATATATATAGGCGCAGGAGTGACTGTGTGGTAAGTAGCTTGCTTACCAACCACATGGTTCCGGGTTCAAGTCCCACTGCGTGGCACCTTGGGCAAGTGTCTTCTATGATAACCTCGGACTGACCAAAGCCTTGCGAGTGAATTTGGTAGACGGAAACTGAAAGAAGCCCATCGTATATATGTATATATATGTGTATATGTTTGTCCCCCTAGCATTGCTTGACACCCGATGCTGGTGTATTTATGTCCCCGTCACTTAGCGGTTCAGCAAAAGAGACCGATAGAAAAAGTACTGGGCTTACAAAGAATAAGTCCTGGGGTCGATTTGCTCGACTAAAGGCGGTGCTCCAGCATAGCCACAGTCAAATGACTGAAACAAATAAAAGAGTATATACATACACACACATCCAACATATACAAAAGACTTCTTTCGGTTTCTGCTAACCAAATCTACTCACAAGGCTTTGGTCTGCCTAAGATATTTGCCTATGGTGCCATGTGGTGGAACTGAACCTAAAGCCACATGAAGCTACACAGTAGTAGGAGAAGGAGTTCATCACTGAATGTGGAACACTTGAGGAAGTTGGGAAGATATAAGGAAATATGACCTGTTGATGAAGAACATGAATTCAAATGAGAGATGGAGCAGAAGTGTGCCAAGAGCATGACGAGTATGGAAGACATCGATGTATATAGGAGAGAGATGGGTGCATGGATATGAGTATGTGACACAAATGGACACAGAGTGTTGGGTAAAATATAGTATTATGTGCCATCAGTGAAAAGTAATCGTAGAAATGTATTGGTAATGACAGCTACAGAGAGATATACAAAGCACTTTCTAGGCTGAAAGTTATTTTTCCTTTGAAGCATTTGTGAAAAGGATACGGTCAACAGAAGGATGAAAATCCAGGAACCAAGAAAACCTCCCAAAATGGTGAAATATTCGGTTGATCCAAGCTGATTGCGGAACATCTGCATTCCAGCAAACAATAATACTGTAAGTGTTGAGGATAAAAAGCAGGAAGATCCAACAGAAACAGCTGGAAAAAATAAACAAATCTTAATTATATACAAAAATTCTACCAACAAAATAGTATTTTTAAGAATTTCTTTGAACATCCATTATATGCAAAAGAAGCAGTATTAGATTAAAATAGGTACATGTGTATCGTATTTAATGCAAATATTGGGTCATCCCATAAATAATGCCGGTTTTTAAAACTTCTTTTATTTTTCAAAATTAAGATAAACAAAGTTCTTTTTTAATCTAAAATATACTCTCTTTCATTTTCTACAATGCTCTTCCATCTATCTGGTAGACTTGCAAGGCCCCTCTTCCAAAATTCACTTGTCCGTGATGAAAAATACTCCTCCAGTACTGTTCTGACCTTGTCTACAGAATTCATATTTTTTCTGTCCAAATGATTTTGAAGACTACAGAATAAATGAAAATCAGATGGGGCAATATCCGGCAAATATGGTGGTTGGGGCATGGTTTCCCATTCAAACTGCTCCAGCCTTTGGAATGTGCATTATCCTGATAGAAGAAGACCTGTCATCTTAAAACCACTCAAGCTGCTCACAGCAGATCTCCTTTGTCATTGTCTGTTATCATATCCCACCAAACAGATAACACATTACGTGGATAAAACCTTTAGCCTGGGGTGCCGGTGTTTCTCCTTTCCCTATCCAGTCTTTGGCACTTGACATTTTTAGAGAACCCATTTCTTGTCACCAGTCACTATTTAGTCCAAAAAAAGGTGTTCATTTGTGAGACATGATAGCAAAGAAGAGCACACATTCACTCTCTGCATGTGATTAGACTCGGAAAGTTTGTGAGAAACCCACTGACCCAATTTGCTAACTTTTCCGATGGCATACAGGTGGCAATGAATGGTTGAATGACCAAATCCAATCTTCTCTGCTAGTTCCTCAACAATTATGATGGGATTTTGTTCTACCAGGGTTTGCAGGATGTCGTCATTGAGCTCTACAGATTTTCCAGGATGAGGTTCATCTTCTAGGCTGTAGTTTCAGGCTCGGAATTTCTGGAACCACTGTTGACACTGGCTCACGCCTATTGTCCAATCCCCAGATACTACATTAATATTCCTTGCACTTTTTATTGCATTGTTGCCTTTATTGAACTCATAAAGCAAAATATGCCAAATATGTTCTTTTGCCACTTCCATTATAGCTTTGAAAAAATAACTGTTAAAATCGAATTTGCACTAAGAATAAGTACAAGATAGAATGTATCTGCTTTCATAGCAAGTTGATGCAGGTAGTTTATCCCATCTCTCACTGACTTTTAGTTCATGTAATTGAAAAAATTGCATTATTTATGGGACGATCCAATACATTGCAAATAGTCAAGCAGTATTAGAATAAAATTGCAATATGTGTATCATACTCAATGCAGACACATCATGAAGAAGCAGTAGTATTAGATTAAAATAGTCATCTGCATAGCATATTTAATGAAGATACATAATATGCAGCAATATTGGATTAAAGTTATATACTGCAGTGAATTTTCCTATTTCTGATATATGACTATTTCCATCAAGATCTTTGTTATTTCATATTCTATATTTTTATCCATGCTTGCATGGATCAGATGAGATTTGCTCAAGCAGATTTTGTACAATCAGCTGCTTTTACTGTCACTAATTTTCACCTGTAATATTTCCGCAAATATAGACATATTTCAATGGAAGATTGCAAGTAAATGTCACTGTTGTGACATACTGATGTTTATCTTCATTTCTGACTGTATACACATCTACACAAATACCAGCACACATAGACAAACAGACAACTATACATATATTTGTATACATACATATACACACACTAACATGTTTATATACATACTTGAATAAGACAGGGAAAGCCCCCGACCCATCAGGAATCACTGCAGAGATGCTCAAAATATCTGGCAGTGTTGGCTACAGCCTAGTCACCCGTATTACAAAACAGGTGATACACGAAGGAGTCATACCCAATGACTGGTGTAGCAGCACCATAGTCAACTGCTACAAAGGTAAAGGTGATGCTTTAGATACAAATAATTACAGAGGCATCAAGCTGTTAGATCAGGTTATGAAAGTTACGGAGAGGGTCATAGCCCAACTA
>NC_068982.1:72275891-72277281 GCF_001194135.2 Octopus bimaculoides | reverse complement strand
GAAGGGCATCTAGCTGTAGAAACTCTGCCAAATTAGATTGGAGCCTGGTGTTGCCATCTGGTTTCACCAGTCCTCAGTCAAATCGTCCAACCCATGCTAGCATGGAAAGCGGATGTTAAACGATGATGATGATGATGATGATAGTACCATACATGCACATCTATAGACATGACTGAATAGAAAATATCTACACTCATACTTAATATACATTGAAGGCCAAGGCTGGCCTTTGTTGTGGTGGTTAACAGTATTGCAGGGACTGTAACTTAACTATCTCTGCTGTGCCTGGACTATTTCCTGAAGTAAGTGCCTAGCCCCAACTATACTTTCCATCTCTCTACTCATGGATACATGATGAAGGAAAGACAAGTCAATACATTAACAGTATCCGTGGAGTCACAGTAGATACCAGATATTGGTAGAGTATAACCATACATATCTGCCTTAGGGTCCTTCCCTCCAGATTTATTATAGTGATATACTCCTCCAGTCTTTTTTCAAATGCTCAATAAATGACCCCACAAGGCAGCAGGGGTTGATTATTATTCTAGGCATGGCTTGTGCAGAGCCAGTCCCAGTCTCTCATCCTTTAAACTTGTGGTCTGGTGCAATGAGTGCCACAAGCCCAGTAGCTGTCAGGATGCAGTGTTTGAATGGATTACCTTCTCTTAGATGAGCAGCTAGAGTTGAAGGACCTTATCTGCTCTGGGTTCACTGAGGTGTCTGTGAGTGACTTTCTTCTGTGACATGGTAAGTAACTCATGGTTGGAACCTTGAAAGATGCTACTACTCCATGTGTGTGTAAACCTGGGAACAATAGTGGCTCAGGGGTGATTCCACACTCCTCAAGACCCTGGAATTCCTGAATCAGGGCTCCACTACTGGATGCAGTTTAAAGTCATAGCCAGGACATAACAAGGCTATACAAACCATTAAACCCATTAACATTTAAACCAGCCATTTCCAGCCCAAATATTCTATCTGTTTTAAGTTAAAACTGACAAGATCCAACCTCTCACACCTCCCCTACAATGTCATTCTAAAAATATACAATCACATCCAGGAAATTTTGAAGCCTTGAGATAATGCATGATTAATTCAAAACAATGTGAATAAATAAGCAACATATTGGACAAAGAAATCTGAATGCTAAAGGGTAAAATATATAAATCCTGCTGAGGTAAATTTTGCCTTTCATCCATCTAGAACAGGGGTTTTCAAACTTTTTGACTTGCGGACCCCTCTATATTTCAGGCTTTACCTTAGGGACCCCCTTATAAACGCTTATGAAATTTATACATAAATATTTGCTTAAAATAACATATATTTTTACATTTATTTATTTAACAGTATTTAAAAAATAGGTTTATTGTCAATTAAAAGATTTCGC
>NC_068982.1:72264022-72272061 GCF_001194135.2 Octopus bimaculoides | reverse complement strand
CGGGTGGCACATAAAAGACACCATTTCGAGCGTGGCCGTTTTCGTGCGGGTGACACGTAAAAGCACCCACTACACTCTCTGAGTGGTTGGCGTTAGGAAGGGCATCCAGCTGTAGAAACTCTGCCAAATCAGACTGGAGCCTGGTGTTGCCATCCGGTTTCACCAGTCCTCAGTCAAATCGTCCAACCCATGCTAGCATGGAAAGCGGACGTTAAACGATGATGATGATGATATGTATTGCAGAAGTATAACAAATTTATTGTACATAAATTTTAACAACCAACTCCTATATGGACCCCAATTGAGAACCGGCCATGCCTCCAGTTTGAGGATACTTTCCTCCTTCCCAGTCTCTCTCACTTACTTTAGAGACCCTGTAAAGGGTCGCGGGCACTACCCCTTTCTTTTTACTAAAAGATCAACACTCATAAATACAATTATATACGTATTAGCATAGAGATACGTCTAAAGACACACATACCTGAATTCATATGCATTAATACATATGCACACGCAAACCGATAGATACACAAGAGTACACACACACTATACATCTATACCTAAATACACACGCATCTATAAACATGAACGCTACGTAGACCCACATATATCTACACATCTCTTTCCATTGAGTACACGTCTGCTGCGTTAAGAAACTTAGGCGATGCTTTATATATATATACACACTACACACTCACTGTAATTCAATATGTACAATCAATTTATGTTATAAGATTCTATAGTAGCCAGAGAAATGTAATGAATGGAACAAAGTAAATAACGGTTTCAAATTTTGGCACAAGGCCAGCAATTTTAGGACAGGAGGTAAGTGGAAACCTCGAGCCCAGTGCTCAACTGGAAAGTTTTAACGACCCCGAAAGGATGAAAGGCAAAGACTTACCTCGGTGGAATCTGAACTTCGAACGTAAAGCGCCGGAAGAAAAATCCGCTAAGAATTTCATCCAACGTGCAAACGATTCTACTAGCTCATCGTGTCGAACATTAAAAATGGAACTTTTTAATTAACATCACAGTCGTAAATATATCTGACTGCTTCAGATTAAAAGCTGAACACTATGAATGCATCGACATTATACTACATTTGTTATACATTAAACTGAATATATATATATATATATATATATATATATATATATATATATAACTACATAAGATAGTTGTTGTTTAGCCACATGTCAGTCTGGATGCAACAAGCCTATTTATGATCGAAAGCCTTTCATTCGTGAGTATCCAATTTCCCCCCACCCCACAAACATGTGAATCAAAGACTGTCCCATTAAACGTGTCCTTCCTGTTTCAATACAGTAGGTAGCGATATAAGGGGAAATTTAACTGCTGCTTCTACCAGACAGAGCGATCACGTAGATGTTGGTTTAAAATATAGGTGCGTATATAAGTGAAGGGCCTATGATAGAAAGCATTTGAATTCTAGCAGTGTTAATCCCATTTTTTACACCCAGATATCGAAGACTAAATATCCAAAATGTAGTTTCTGTTTTAATAGAGTGTGATATAAGGGAAAATTGGTTGCTAATTCTAGCAGGTCGAAACTCTGATGCTGGTTCAAAATACAGGCGTGGATGAACGACAACACGACAAAATCAGTGAAAAGAACAACGATAATAAAGACAGTCAGGTAAAACAACATCTTACTCATTATATCAAAAGATATTTTAAAATACAAAAGGAAATAAAATTAAATTAACAATTAAAGATAGAAATATGTTCGTGCTTGCTTTCTTACCCATTTTTGAAGAGAATCGTGTGCTGGCGTGGCAACCGGAAGAACGAATCTATTGCTACAACTTCCTGTGTATACAACGTTGTTGATATCAGAGTTGCCGGTTGACTTCCGTTTGTCCTTTGACATCGTTTGTATATAATCGAAGATGTTGGACAGGTCTCGATTTTGATTATTTATTGATAGATTTCATTTTTATGTTCTTTTTTTCTTTTCTTTCGTAAATGAAGTAAGATATGATTGAGAGAGAGAGAGAAAAGCTAATATGATGCAAGAGCGTTGTAGCGTGTTTGAAGTATGGTCATATAGAACGAAGACAGAGTGCGTGTTACAATCAGAAAAGGACTTAGTTTAATAACCTTTATATATTTCAAGCACAAAAGTTCATTATCAGAAGTGAACGGTCAAGATATATGAGTCTATACAGTACTGGTTCTGGCTTCAAATATAAAAAGGTTATTTAACTTTTTCCTTTTTGCACCATCATTCATGGTCTAGAGGTGAGTTTACACCCATATTGTTTATAAGGAGAATATCTTCTCTCAAAACAACTTGTGCAGCGAATTGTCTTGTCCGAGTACTCATTAACATGTTAAATAAGACTGTACACAATAATTGTTTACACTTCTAAGTGTGTAACTCGGTTTCCATCACCGCTGGCATATCTTTTAATCCACGTGTGTCATTAACACATAAAGCGCGACGGGCTACAGGTCGACAGGCCACGATCATGGCCCAGGTAGATGCATTTAATTTATGGGCGTTTGTTGGGGTCTAATGTCACTCAAACGCTCCGATACCCCTCAGAATGCAAGAGGACTAATAGTTCAACTAATGACTTTTCAGGTGATGTAAAACTTGCTACCATTATATACTAAGAAGATATTTAAACTATTTTTTGTTTTTTATGTGTGCATGGTAGTCTCATTTTCATAAAATGTGCTCAGCATTCCATGCTATGTAAGTGCAAATCCCAGCGCTTTATGGGCTAATGCATTTGAGGAAGTCATGAACGGCCCGTGATATCACCCCCCCCCCACTGCACTATAAATGAAAGTAAAAGTCATTTTTCTGATGTAAATATTTCAGTTGCTGCTTCGTGGTTCAAGACATTCTCTCTATCTCAACTCCAAGTTAAAAGTCGAGATGATAGCCTTTCAGAAATGAAAATTAAATACTGTGAAGTACCCGCTAATTTATGAGTTCAAATCCTAGCGGAGTTGACTCTGCCTTTCATCTATCCGGATCAATGATTACCGCACTGATGTCACTGCCCTCACCGGAGATCTTTCCGAATTCATGGGTACAATCCTCATCTTTGAGCCAAAACGAACGTGAAACTAAATATCGGTATCTGCAATAGACACGAAGCCTCAAAGGTTAGTTTATTAAATTGACTTCAGTACTTGACTAGTGCTTTATTTTTACCGACCACGGTAGGATGAAAGGTAGAGTTGATTTATGCGGATTTGAATTCAGCACGTAAAAAGAGTCAGGCATTTCGTTTGATGCTCCAACAATTATGCGAATTCACTGGTGTATCCATAATAAGGGAAATAACTTCAATGTTATTTTATCCTTAAATGTTTAAGTCCCTTATTTTCGAGAAATTAGTTGGTTTAATAAAGTTGTGGTTTTAATTTGTGTTATTGAATTACAAGGGAGGACAACACGATATAATTCTCTGTTAGCGAATTAAATGTCTCAATTTGTTTCGATTCATTGCGTTCTGAGTTCAAACCCCACTGAAATCAAACTTTGCCTTTCATTATTCCGGATCATTAAAGAAAAAGAAGAAAAAAAATGCCAATCCAGACTAAGGATTGGTGGATCTATTACAGGGTCGGACAAAATGACTTGTGGTATCTGTCCTGTCTTTTGAGTTCCGACAGCGACGTTTGTGACAACACTGGTGTGGAGTTATTTGTGTCTAAGTCTGTGGGTTTGCTCTTGGGTAAACATATGTGGCATGAAGAGAGACTTGTATGTAAGGGTAACAACCAGTTTTGTTAGAAATAAAAAATAAAAATAAAAAACTTTTGTCTTTCCCAACACATATGTGCAGACACGTGGTCAGGATTGACTAATGGAAGCCTCTAAATGCGCACCTATGATTTAGAAGTTTATTTCGCTGACTGGCGGCAGCTGAAACAAGTGTCTTCTGCTATAGCTTCGGCTTCACCAGAGTCTTTATAAGATCCGGATGGGTATGAGGCGTTTGGGCACAGCTGTTTTGGCCCTACTTATTTGGTCGCTGATTAATTTGACATCAGACACTTTAATTTCTCCACTCCACCCCACCTTTCTAGCTATATATGTATATTTCTGCGCGTACCTGTTAGCTTCCAGTGTCAAAAAGTATTGTCTCCAAAAGAGGCTGAATGTCTAGTCAGTCAGCCTTGTGAAATCGTTAGCGTCCAAACAGCTGCGCCCAGTCGTCCCATTCCGCTTCCTGTTGCGCTGTACATGTTCGTCTGGTTTAAATCACCAATGACCCATCACTTAGAAAAAGAAACAAAATTCAGGCCATGTGTTTCATACGAAGTTTACTTCATCAATTTCCACTGCTTCTTAATGTGATTTGTGATTTCTTACTCGCCAGTCGTACAAAAATAAGTCTTGGATTCTGGCTTTCGTCTTCCGACTAAGCTTCAAGAAGAAAAACGGTGGCAGTCAACATAAAAACGCTTACTGACACAAGGGAGGAAGTTTTTCTTTCAAAATATGTATTCTTTATCATAAGAGAAGTTTTGGCTTCTAGGAATTAATGCTCTCTTTTTCTCTCTATATCTCTCTCTTTCACACACACACACACACTGCATACACAAACTCACATACGCGTGCACGCGCATAAACGTGATTCCTCTCACAGACAATACTAGAATATAGCTTATAAATAGAAAGTTAAGGGAGGTAACTCTATATATATTCTTATCTCCCTTAGTTCTCTTCATTTAAGTTCAGTCAGTATAACTAACATATCTCGTTTTTATTACTCTTTATTACCAACACCAACTCTCTACAGTCTCCCGGCCCTTCAAAATTAAAAGCGTTTTAGTCGTAACTGTCCTGTCGTTTTGTGTATCAGGCACTTCGTTATCTCTTATGTTCGTTTTTATTTAAGTCGGTATTGAGGGAGATTTGGCTGCCATTTTCAGTGGGCAACTCTTTAGCCTGATATTTTACTTCGCAAAACAATCACTACCACTTCAACACATTACACAGTGCTAGGACTTTTAGTCACTCGTGCGAAATGCTCTTCGAAGCTGCTTCGTCGTCTTTTCACACTCAGAATTGTCGAAGTATGGAATAATCTATCTGCTTCAGTTGTTAACTGTCTGGACATGGCTTCCTTCAAAAATTCCATGCTTCCCGAAATTCACCAATACTACTCCTAACATGTCTATGCACCCTTTTTTCTTCGTGACTCTTTTACTGTTCACTTTTCTACCCTTCTCTGTTTATTCTGTGTGCTATGCATGTACTTCTAGCTTTCATTGCTGTCTTTTTTTTTACTTGACTTATGATGTCCTGCTCCCTCTTTCACCATTTGGATTGTTAGGTTGAATCGTCAGCGTGCTACTATTAGTCAAGAAATCATTCAAGAGAAAGTGTTGTCTTTGTTTGATGACCTGAAGAAAAAAATATCCAGATGAGAAAGATGTAGAGTTCAAGGTAAGTCAATGATGGTTCATGAGATTTAAGGAGCAAAGAAGTTATCACTCCATTAAGAAGTAAGGTGAAAGTGCAGCAGCGGAATTTCCTAATGCATTTGTAGTAACGCTGTGCGCATGCGTAGTCTCACGCATGCGTGGAATTCAACAACCAAGCTTTCCCGCTTCATTCTGTCTCTTTCTTGCTAGCCAGCGATTGAGCAAGGACATGTTTAGCTGTCTCTCACCATCTTTCGAACTTACGCTAGACAGCTCGCTCACATCTACATACCAACAACCATGCTCACACACACAGAAGACGTCTCAACAAACAAGAGCTAACGATGTATATATATTCCACCTTAAATAAATGTTGTTATGTTGATAGTCTGGAGTTCAGCGTTCCGTTAATTCATAATTTTATATAGGAAAGTCAGGTATACATCTAATGATGTATAACCCACTTTCCAATACATTAAAGAAAATCATCGAAGAAAATGGGTTTTATTCCGAACAGATTTTTAACGGATGAAACTGGATTGTATTGAAAAAAATTGACAGACCGTTCATTCATTTCCCAGGAGGAGAAAACTATTCCAGGTCCAAAAGAACGTGTGACCATTATGTTGAGAAATAACTGTACAGGAGATTTTTTTAAGTTGAAGCCATTGCTTGTGTATCATGCACACAATCCCCGTGCCCTGAAGAACATACCCAAGACATCTCTTCCTGTTATATAGATGGCTAATTCAAAAGCATGGGTTACCGTTGTTGTTTTGGTGGTTCATATCGTGGATGTAGATGGCTGTGGATCATCAACATCAACAACTGACTCTGGTTGTTCTTGTTAGATGCGCTTAAAAACCGGTTGAGAGTTCCTTGAACTGTCTTCTTCCTTTCGTCAAGGATTATATTATAAGGAGCAAAAGCTTCGTGACAAGCCCCCATAATCTTGGAAAAGCGTTGAGTATTTGAATCTATGTCTTCGAACATAGAAAGACCTTTTTCGATATATGCAAATGCTTGCTGCATTTTCTTAATAGTAAAGTGACGTGGCTCAGGTTCGATTTCCTCTACTTCTTTATTTTACTGCTCGTGGAACTCTATCAAATCCTCGTACGTCAGGGGCTGCTTGTCTTTTACAAATGAATCTGTGATATCCTCCTCCTCCAAATCCATTTCCAGTTCTTTGCTTGTAGTACCAACGTTTTGTTCATGGCAACATTATCGACCCCCTTAAAATCATTCACGAATTGCGGGCATAACTTCTTTCATACACCATTCATAGCCGTGCTCTATACATAATTCCAAGCTGCTGTACACCCTTGTAGATATCTTACCCCTTCCAAAAGTCACGAAGTGTGATGGACTCATCAAGATCAGTTGCAGCTACTGCTTGCCGCAGCGTACGCTTCATATAGTAACGCTTGAAGATAGCAATTATTCCCCGATCCATTGGCTGCAGAAAAGACGTGGTTTTCGGAGGGAGGTATACGACGATAACGTTGGGGTCAAAATCTACGATGTTTGCGGGTGGCCAGGAACATTATCTAAGATAAGTAAAATCTTAAAAGGAATCCCTTTCTTCTTACAGTGCTTCTCTGCTGCTGGGATGAAATGATTGAAGAACCAATCTTCAAATACAACAACAGTAACCCATGCTTTTGAATTAGCCATCCATATAACAGGGAGAAATGTCTTGGGTATGTTCTTCAGGGCACAGGGGTTGTGTGCATGAAACACATGCAACGGCTTTAACTTAAAATCTTCTGCACAATTACCTCCTAACATAATGGTCATACGTTCTTTTGAGACCTTTTAGCCTGGAAGTTTTCTTTTCCTTGGAAATGAATGAACGGTCTGGCAATTTTTTCCAATACAATCCAGTTTCGTCAATGTTAAGAATCTGTTCGGGAAGAAACCCGTTTTCTTCGATGATTTTCTTTAATGCATTAGGAAATTCCGTAGCTGCTTGTTCGTTAGTTGATGCATTTTCACCTTGCTTCTTAATGGAGTGATAACTTCTTCTTGCCTTGCACTCTACATCTTTCTCATCTATATATTTTTTCTTCAGGTCCTCAAACAAAGACAACGCTTTGTCTTAAATGATTTCTTGACTAATAGTAGCACGCTAACGATCCAACCTAACAATTTAAAGAGAAAGAAGACTTTCCATTTCTTCAAAGATTTTGCCTCTTTTCCTATTAATGACAGTGTTATTCATCCCTGGGGTTCCAGATTTGATATGTGTTAAAATCTTGTCCTTATTATGTACAATCGTCGACACAGTTGTTCGACTCACCCCAAAAGATCGTGAAATTGCTTCCACTTTCACCTTTGTAATGGCGTTTTATCATATCTTCAAGCGTTATAACATGACGCTTAGCACTTAAACTATGGGGGCAAAAAATAAAGTCACAAATGAATGAGAATGAGAAAGTAACCGATAAACAGACGTAAACAAATCTGAATTCAAAACAGTCACGGGAATCACGAGTGACAACGACGCCGAACGTTAGATAATGGAACTACAGTGCAATATGAGCTCCTAAAGACCGATAAATAAGACAAGTGATTTCATGATTTCGTTCACTAAGCTACACTATTTTATGGTGCGTATCTTA
>NC_068982.1:72258423-72264012 GCF_001194135.2 Octopus bimaculoides | reverse complement strand
TATTCGTAAATTTAGATTACTTTTTTTTTTTTTGCCCTAAATTCGGCCTAGCCTAGCCTAGAGACAAGTTAATTCGACTTAGTCGTTTTTCGACGTAAGTCGTGTCTCCTGGAACAAATTAACGACGTAGGGTGAGGTATGCCTGTACTGCACATATTCATTACTAAAAATATTTTTAAGGTACAATTATGCATCAGAAGAAACATTTTATGCGCGTGATTTATGACGTAGTCGTTATTTTGGTAGCGGCGGCGGTAGCAGCAGCAGCAGCAGCGATGGTAGTGGTTATATAGTTCAGGTCATCGACCGATTGACGAGACGTGACCCGCACAGGCATGCTTCAAGTTAAATACCACTTCCTTTGTCTAGCCGAGGACTATACTTCGCGATCTGGTATGCTGTTGGGAGGAATACTTATACAGCATAGGCAGTATGAATCTAGTGAAGGCGAGTGACCTAGTGGTTAGGATGGTGCACTCACAATCGTGGTTTCGATTCTCGGACCGGGCGGTGCAGTGTGTTATGTTCTTCAGTAAAACACTTCATTTCACGCTGCTTCAATGCACTCGGCTGTGAATGTGTAGCCCCTGCGACAGATTGGCATCCCGTTTAGGAGGAAATGTGAGTTCGGTCATGGAGATTGAATAACCGGCTTTACGGTTCCTATGACTCGAAATGCTCAGTTGTTGTGTAGGGGGGGGGGGTGACGATCATGGTGATCATGATGGCGATGATGATGAATGGTGAGTCTGGGCAGGTTTACTATAAGCAGGAAACTCTCCTCAAGCTGAGACTTGATTCCTAGTCATAGATATTTCACGTTCAGAAACGATATAAGCATCATAGCCCCCAATTCCCTATACAGTAATGCTTCGATATACGAGTTAATGTGTTCGGAGACTGCTCGTAAAGCGAAAACTCGCAAAACGGAGCAATAATTTCCAATAGTAGTAATGTTATAAATCGTAATTCGTTCCCAGAAAATATTTTACCTATAAAATTTATCATACTCGTAAATAAATGGCAATAAAACAAGAGTAGAATGTAAAGAATATTTTATGTAAAATAAAAGGAATGTCAAGATCATTTACAATAAAAAATATTATTATTATAATTGTTTTCTGAATCACTTTCACTCGCACTAGACTGGCACACATCATCACTTTTGGACGCGATTGCCGATTCACAAGCACTCGTAGACGGACTTGTAGATTTCTTTTTAAAAACAAGTCTAGAGTTATTTGCTAAGAAGAAGCTTTTCTTCACTCTCAATAAATTTCTCGCTAACACGCAGAAGCTTTTGTTATGGTTGTAGAAACTTTTGCACTTCGTTCAAAATTTGGATCTTGTGCTTGAAAAATACAACTCGTAAACCTGGAGTCTCGTAAAGTGAGGCATTACTGTATTCTTTTCATGAAATACTGAAATTTGGTTTCTGTCTCTCAATCTCAAGTATTTAAACTATCCTTTCAATCACAGATACAGTCAAAAAACTAAAAGGTTTCACCCATAGGCTTCAAAGTTTGGCTCAATGCCACATTGTAGTAGCAGTTGTGATGGGTAACGTAAAATCGATTGAATAAATTCCGATATATTTATCAATTTATAAAAAAAGAAATAAGTCGGTGATGTTATTAAACTTCTTTCCTACTACGACAATGACCACCGCCACCACCATTACTTCTACTACTACTACCACCACCACCACTCCTACAATTACTACTACTACTTGTTACTTGTCATCGTCGTTATCGTTTAGCCCAAGATCAGCTCTGCTCAAACAGACCTTTGATCAAATGAGATATCTTTTTGTGAGATATCGTTAATGCGTTGGAGAAAATGCCTTGCAGTATTACCTCTAACTCTCTCCACTCTCGTGTTTAAATTCAGCCACCGAGGCCCGCTTTGCCTTTCATCTTTTAATAATAATAATTAATTCGTTTTATTGGCCACAAGGGCTAATATCAATTAAAGACATATAAGGACAAAGACAGGACGAAGGTTACAAAAGGTTTTGTCCGAAAAGGTAGGAAAGTTCGTCTAAACAGAGGAAGAAAACGGAGAAAGATATAATAAATAAATAGATAAATAAATAAGTAGAACTCCCAAAGGGGGAAAGCAATCCATGATGATGGATTGGTGTAACGCTCCCTTTTTTAAGTATTTGTTATGCCTAGCGGCCACTTGAGTGGTGAGTGAATTATCACGACTAAACCAACTTAACATGGATGATGATTTATAAATTTTACTAAAAAAAAAATGGATTGTATAAGCTTTTAACAGTGGAATAATAAAAAAAATTGTTTTGTGTCTGGGGAGAGTCATATTATCTTAATGCTTTATTATTTAACACGCTCATCAATAAAGACAAAACTTGTAAATTTTCTCTATACATTGCAAGTTAATGACTGCCCTGTGCCTGGTGAAATCTAGCTAAATTTTCTATATCAGGTTCAATGTGAGTCAAAAGAAGTCGTAAGTCTCCTTGACATATTGCAAATTATTTCGTTGTTTATATAAGTACTACTATGTGCAAACTTTAGTATGTTAATTATGTTTCCTCACTGCCCCCCTCGACATGCTCGGAGTCCCCATGGTGGCGGTGCCGCCCAAGTTGAGAACCTCTATGATACGAACAAGCTTAATCAAATCATTGATTAGATCTAATTTTTTTTTTCTCACATTAGTACTTTTTGTATTTCAGAATTATGATTGCTTGTCAAGTGACTTAATCTGAGAACGTTTATTCAAACTGAAACAAGTTAGTCATTAAAAAAAAAATACGTTGCTGTGGTGATGCAGACATGGCTGTCTTGTTAAGTTCGCCTTGTAATCACATAATTTCAAGTTCAGTTCCAATGCATGGTGCTTTGAGAAAATTCCTTTACAATAGACCCGAATCAACCCAGTACCTTGTGAGTGAATTTGGTTAACGAGGGAAACCTATCGTATGTATATGTGTGTGTAAAAATTAACACTTCCTTCTCCAAGCCAAGATTCGAAACCGAATCCAAGAATTCTCGGTCGTCCAAACCACCACAATCAACAGGCGGGAAAACAGGTTTTCTTTGTCCTGTCAAAAAGTGATTGATCAACTCCTTTTAACCTTTTAACTTCAGGCGGAGTTCAAATGGACAGGAGCTGACCTATTTAGGTACAGACTCTGCTGTAGTATGTCTGTCCTTCTAGCTGCCACGATTCTTATAAATTCAGTGGTCAACAAGACAGAGGGAGAGAAGGCCCTATGCAGCCAAACGAGGAAGGTTTACAACACGACAGCTTTTCTCAGAGACCAGAGCAATGTTCGAAGTTCTGCGGTAGACTACTGTATCAGATGACTACATACATACACACACAAACATATATTCAATTGTGACATATCATTTCCACAGATGTACCCTGTTTCTATTTCTAGCAACTCGTGGCAGTTGTCAACATTTTGCATGTAGTGAAGAATTATGTGTACCAACGACAAATTATTTTTAATTATGAATCCATTCACTCATTTGTTTACTTCAAAGGCATACACATTCCTTTTGCATCTGTTTTCCATGATACTCACCTAACCACTACACATACGGATGTTTTGTGCATGCGATCGGGAATTTCAATCAAGCAGCACTTTCCTGTATCCCTTTCTTCTGCACCAAACACACAGTATCCGTTATGCCACTCTCCTCGGTAATATTTCCGATGCATATACTTCCATTCATTTATTTCCACAATAATCTGACACCCTGCAGCATCCACTCCACCGAGTTGTGGGTGTGCTCGCAAATGCTACGTCTCTCAAGAAATTACACCAACAAACCGCAGTATTATATTTGCAGCACAAAATCATTTCGTTTTGCGAATAGTCTCTTACCTACATATACATTAGCTGAATTGTGATGGGTAGAGTCAAATGACTTTCTCAAAAAGTTCATATAGTCCTAGTAAATTCACAGGAACAATGTCACCTCCCCGTCCGTTATTTCTCATCCCCGGCATGTAACTGTGTTGGCTAACATGCAAGCCATCAAATGGTTTTGTCAGTAGTGCTCGTTGCTGGGTATGGTATGTTTGTACGGTGTACCTCAGCTGCTATTTGTGAAAAAGCAGTAGAGGTCTAGAATTTATTGTACATGTAGGTGCATGTGGACTGGCATAACGAGGGAGTTTTTTTCATGAAATTTTAGGGTGTCAGTGTTGTCACTTCGGGTGGGGGGGATATTTTACTTTCACTATTTCACGACGGTAAACTTCATGTTAACCCTATAGTGGATTTAACGAAGGTTAATGACTTTCCGACAACAGTGTGGAGGCTTAGAAATCCTAGGTTAGTGTCCGATGTGCTGTAAGAACACTGGAAGTGAAGTACCCATTAGCTTTTGTTAAAGCATGTTCTTTAGAGGAGGGCATTATTGTGTCCACAACTAAACCGGTGGAATTATTGGACGGACGGGCTGGGTTCCACAGCCAGCTCCGAGCTTAAACCTTCACTTCCTTTGAATGCCAGTTAAGAGGCAAATGCTGAAGGAAAAGTAACTGATTAGAAAAATAACTCATTTAAAGTAAATATATAAATTGAAGTACGAATTTAAAACAAACGCACTTTCCGGGGTGGGGGGGGGGAAGCAATGTTTATGATTTTATCTATAAAAGATAGGCTAAGATAGTTACATTCTCTACATCACTTCCATTTGATTATTTGCGCATTTTTACGAAGCTTTACTCGAACTATCCTCTAAATTGTTTGAACACAACACTTCTGAGTGACTCAACATTCCCTGTTGAACGGGAAATAATCTTTCTTTTTAAAGCAGCTGATACAAAATTACAACTGGAATGAATATATGTGATTATACTTATTTTAGACGATAATAAACCCGAGCAATGCCGGTTACGAATACTAGTAATTTATAATACGAAAATGTATAAAAACGTTGTGTGAGTTTTAGACATGTCTCTTGCACGAGATCATTGTCATTTGTTTCGTTGTTAGCATTATTAAGGTGCCATTTAAATTAACTTTTGTGGTGAGATGGAGGAAGAAGACAACAAGAAGCAAAAGGACAGAATGAAACGTTGGACCTTACCTTGCCGACCGCAGCGGAGTACACGATCGGTCCTGATCAGAACACGTCTTTCTCGTAACATCGCTGTTTTCTGACTGACTCCACGTGCCAGCCTTCGACCGCGTGTCGCCGACTTCCGAACTGACCCTTCCGGTCTGGCTTCACCTCTGTTTGCCTCACCCCTCTCCACCACAACACACAGCTCATAACACCACACGCTCCCCTGATCTATAGATCATTCAACCGGCTCTCCCACTCACTCCTCGCTCCCGAACTACCTTAAATTGGTTTCATAATCAGCCAACCAGGGAGGAGGGTACCGCTCCCTCTGTGGTCGCTGTGCGACCCCGGGACTGGCCTGAGTTCCTGGCGCGCTGCCTTCATCATCTTGCCTACTGCTGCTGTCTTCATCATCCTGCCCACTGCAGCTGGTTCCATCCTCTGAAGCACTGACAATCTTCCGCACATCAAAAACATGGCGTGGCATACCATCGACTGAGACGTTGTTCTTTGAATTGATGGAGGTTATAGT
>NC_068982.1:72248783-72256883 GCF_001194135.2 Octopus bimaculoides | reverse complement strand
GCAAACACGTCAACATGTTCGCCGGTCCACTTCGCTCTCCCCAGGCGAGCGTACGCCTCAAACATTCCTTCTGCGAAGGCCTCCATCAAGCGGATTTCTATTTTCTCCGCGCTAACTTGGTCCCTCTCTTCCATCTCTAAAAATAGCGCCAACGCCGGACCATCCAAGTAGAGCGGTAGAAAACTTGCCAAGTCGCATATCCCTTGGAGTTTCGCGACCAGCTTCATCTTCTTTAGCCATGCGACCACGTCCGTGTCGCCGCAAAACGGTTTAATTATATCACTAGAAATCCGGACTACACTCATAATTTTTTGTCTTATGGGTGAGATGGAGGAAGAAGCAAAAGGACAGAATGAAACGTTGGACCTTACCTTGCCGACCGCAGCGGAGTACACGATCGCTCCTGATCAGAACACGTCTTTCTCGTAACGTCGCTGTTTTCTGACTGACTCCACGTGCTAGCCTTCGACCGCGTGTCGCCGACTTCCGATCTGACCCTTCCGGTCTGGCTTCACCTCTGTTTGCCTCACCCCTCTCCACCACAACACACAGCTCATCACAGCCCATAATACCACAACTTTATTAATCAATTCTATTTTCCTACACAAAAAAAGTGTACAATCAAGTACATTTATTTTGTGGTTTCTTTACATTATTTTGGTAAGTACGGAAAAGCCATTGCTGTGTCGAGGAAGTCAGAATAAAACCGAAATATGCTCAGAGTTCTCTCCCGTGCTAGCTGAAGGAAAAAGAACTACATATACGTTTTATTAATTTGTTATGCTTTTCTTTGAATGTAATATTTTATGAATTCCGTGTTTTCCCCTCGCTGTACATTATTTGTACTTCAATTTAATGTTCTGAGTATGAAAGGTTTTGCACTCACCTCAAGCAACTAAATACAACATATATTAAAAGCTTGATACTTATTTAATAGATTGTTCTTGAAAACCTATAAAACTGTAAATGCGTTTGTTTTTATTTTTACTTATTTATTGACGACTTGGTTAAAAATAGGTAAATCTGATGCAATTAATACAGTTTATTACACAGATTAATTTTTTTATTAACTGATATTACAAGTAACTAGTGTTCCGGTAGCGCATGCGCATTAGTACTTTGTAACAACATGGCTGACGAAGTGCTGACGAAACCGATGGAGGAGTTGAAAGTTTCCGGAGAGAAAAAGGCATGCAGGATTATGTAAACTTTTACACTTCTTACTAATTTAGCAAAACTCAAATATGCTTTCCTGGACACGTCTTTCTTCGTTGTCGCAGAGAATAGGATTGCGATACGCGAAGACTTTAACTAGGGTGTGTGTGAGTTTCTCGTCATTCAGTCGGTGTGTGTTGATATTGCCTCCTTAGATTTTACATACATTTATGTACATATATATATATATATATGTTATACACTCTCCTTTCTGCTCGACTCTAATTTGTGTGTGATCCCTGTAGTAGATTTAGTTATTTCAACTAACTGTTTTGCTTGGTTAATAATAATTTTGATGCTACTTCCCACCATTTCTTTATTCGTCGCCTCATACTGTTATAATTCGTTCTCTTATCGTACCCGAAATATTAATTTCATTATGTATATTTAAAAAAAAAAACACAGCAAGGCAAAAAATGCAATAAGAAATACGTCCAACTTGTAACGATTTACTACCTAAAAGCACCGAAAAATCAATTTTATAAGTTTTTTTCTTTCTTTCTCTATATGTATTGATCAATTGATTTGTTTTTCTTTAACTTACGTGGACAGGTTTATGTTGAGGTCAGCGAAATATCTATTATGTTTAGTTATGTCTTACATATTTGACTTAAAGGGAAGTCTGTCACATTCCGGCATTATTGTTTAGCCCCAAGGTCGCCCCTCATCGAATTGAACTAAGGTTAGAGACATTGAATTCCAAACACAACTGGAATGGTCGCTATTCATTTCCTACGTCAAGTTCTCCCTAAACTCCAGAGAAAATATATAAAGAACCACAGGTTGGTGGGACTTATAAAGGGGTCTTTCAGCACATTAAACGAAGACATTAAAACATAGTACACAGTATTAGTTAAGGCTGCACCTGAAATACGACACTCGTACAACGTAAAGTACATCGAAATGGTAGAAAATGTACAATGTAGATCTACGGAGCTTGTGGTATATGAGGAAGTGCTTAGGAAGCAGGTTTTTTTACCAATTTACAGATTCTATGGAAACATGAAAGAAGTAGTCTTTGTTTTACGATCCAGAAAATGAACCCACTGTACTCAGCAGAGACTGTCCCCAGCTGGAAACTCGTTAGTAAAATCGAAGGGAAAGAATTGTTTTCTTTGAAACTGAAAATATATTTCGGAACATAAACAAAAGGAAACCTACATAAAAGAATACACATACACGAGGGGTGCTGAAAAGTTCCTGGTTTTGGAAAAAGGAAAATACGAGAATATCTGTTAATTATGATTTTGCTCAGCATATTCCTCCTCTCAGATTCACACACTGCAGTGGTCCTTCGGTTTTCCTAAGCCCTATAAAAGAACTCGGTTGGGCTTCCACGCAGGCCCTTCGTGATACCTCTGTAGCATAACTGCAGTTTGGTGCCCCTACCCGACTCCGTTTTCTCATAACTGTCTGCAAAAATGCGCATTATTTAATTAGATTTTGTAGATAGGTTTTCGAAGGCGTAGGTCACGATTTTGTCGGTAACGTTAATAAATTTTTAAGTGGAGTTTCAGATAATTTTCAATACCCTCCCGGCTGTTTTTCCTCATAACACTTTTTGAAATACATATTTTTAAATGACTTTCTACACAAATATGTTTACGGGAGTGTACATTATATAGTTTTGATGTTTCTATTGTATAAATTAGGGTAAACAAAAATATTTTTATCAACTGATATTGTCCTAGGTTTTAGATGCTTTATTTATAAGATTTTATATGCAAAAAAAAAAAAACACGTTTTCAAAATGTTACTAATTTTTTTTTTTTAATCTACGTGGAAAAATACGGGATTTTAACAATCTCTATTGTTTAGCCATATGAACATAGAAAGTGCTCTTTACATACCTGCTCTAATGACATTTCCTCTCTTCACTATACAACAATACATTAAAAATAGAAAGTGAAACAAATATCTAATATACGATCTACGATTTATAGATATACGAGACAATGTAACACCAAAAATGATAAATCGCTGGGCCCACATAAATTCAGGTAAATGCAGGTCAATTAGTTGTCTATCTGTGGGTCCATTATTGGTTTAAATTTGGCTTTAGCGTTTGCATACATACCTTCTACTGAGTTTGTATGGCAACCAGTAATGGGGTCAACGAAATTATTAGAATGGTTGACATTATAATGTTTGAAACATAGCTTCTCTTCAATGTTCTTATACGAACTCCATTTATTGGAATATGTTATTGATCCCAGCTCAATGGTAACTAAGTTTTTTTCTTTCCTATCATCAACTGGAATAAGAAATCCTTTTTTCTTTTTTGTGCTCTGCAATATCCTCCAAAAATCCAAATTTTGAATTTTTTTTTTTTTGCATACTCGTAATCCCGACATCTAAAACCTAGGAATCTGAAGAAATGTTTTCAAAAAAATGCATTTTGCAAGGTGAGGTGTGAAACTGCAGTAGCCCCCAAAAAATTAGATAAGCCAAACTTACTTATGTGTAATGCTTTATAAGATTTTATTTTAAATTAAACCAAATTGTGAGAGGATAAGACTCATGTATAAATGTGTTCTGTTTATAAAGAACAACATCAGCAAAATTCCTGTAAATAGATGTTAAAGAGATTGCCTCCTATCCCATTCATGACAATGTTTGTAGTCAATTTTACTGCCTATCCCTTCTATGGTGTTTCCGTGTGAAGCTGCATAGTTTATCAGTGAGTGATACTGGCAAAAACTGTTCAACCCCTGCCACAGCATGGAAAACAGACGTTAAATGTTGATGATAATAATTTAGCAATAGTTGGAAGGTATATTGTAGGGTAGTTACGGATCAGATCTCTGGCAGGGCATGCCTTGTGATGATGAGCAATAAACTGGATATACTTTCATACAAGATACACATTTAAGACTCTGCTATTCCACTAACTCCAGATAGAATCCAATAGTTTTTTTGGTATTAACAGTATTTGTGGTGCCAAAATAATTTTCTTTTTCATGAGAATTCATTTAGTTTTATTTTATTGCTGATTTTTATCAAATACTACTGAACATTATTTTACTTTCATTTTATTGTGCTGCTCTCTGTCTAGTTCAGTGTTTTCACTTTCTAGATCATAAAATGAAAGTTTGCCCATGAGAGGTTTTAACATCATCATCATCATCATCATCATCGTTTAACGTCCGCTTTCCATGCTAGCATGGGTTGGACGATTTGACTGAGGACTGGTGAAACCAGATGGCAACACCAGGCTCCAGTCTGATTTGGCAGAGTTTCTACAGCTGGATGCCCTTCCTAACGCCAACCACTCAGAGAGTGTAGTGGGTGCTTTTACGTGTCACCCGCACGAAAACGGCCACGCTCGAAATGGTGTCTTTTATGTGCCACCCGCACAAGCCAGTCCAGGGGCACTGGCAACGATCTCGTTTGAAAATCCTACGGGAGCCAGTCAGGCGGTTCTGGCAATGGCCACGCTCAAAATGGTGCATCTCATGTGCCACCCGCACAAGAACCAGTCCAGGGGCACTGGCAACGATCTTACTTGGCTTGCCGGGTCTTCTCACGCACAGCACATTTCCAAAGGTCTCGGTCAGTAGTCATCGCCTCGGTGAGGCCCAATGTACGAAGGTCTTGCCTCACCACCTCAGCCCAGGTCTTCCTGGGCCTACCTCTTCCACGGGTTCCCTCAAAATCTATGTCAGAGAAATTTGTGAACAGGAAGAAAAAGCAGTATGATAAAAAAAAATATACAAACTTTAATCGAAACTGAACATGAGGAAATATTCGTTTTGTGAGAGTCTTGAATACTTGGAATGATCTCCAGGGAAGTTTGAGGTGAACTCAAAATTGGTGATGAATTTTTGAATGATTGGATCATGAAAAAGAAGAAAAAAACACCTGGTTCACACTGTAAAGTTGTCCAGCTATAGAAACTATAAACATCTTGTCACTTTCAGATATTTCACATCAATTGTTATTGAGATAAGCTGTGATTAGACAACCCTGTGATCAAACATATTCTAGCTGTACACTAACTCGTTTAGTATCAAGATATATCAAAGAATATGTCATTGTCCTCTTCCTTTTTTTAGGATGGTAGGATGTGGTTTGAGAAGTATTTTGCTGCTATTTCTAGCATTGAGTGACCATGTAGCACCCTTTCTCCTTTAGCATTCACATTATTCTATCAAACATAATGCTTATTTATTCACATTGTTTTTTTATCAACCATGCATTATTTTGTAGCTTTAAGACTTCAATGAGGTAACTTAATTTTTAGAATGATATGGTAGATTTGGTGTTAGAGGCCATATCTGGCCAGTTTGAACATAAAACAGTAGAATATTTTTGGTAAAATATGGCCAGTTTAAATGCTAAAAAGTTAAGTTGTAATATGTTGACTATGTAGAACATTGCCAACTTCTCAAGGTGAAGTACTTTTTGGTTCTGATGAGTATACTGTTGAGGCATAGTTTTTAGCTAGTGTTTATTGTCACTGATCGTGGAGGCGCAATGGCCCAGTGGTTAGGGCAGCGGACTCGCGGTCATAGGATCGCAGTTTCGACTCCCAGACCGGGCGTTGTGAGTGTTTATTGAGCGAAAACACCTAAAAGCTCCACGAGGCTCTGGCAGGGGATGGTGGTGAACCCTGGTGTACTCTTCCACCACAACTTTCTCTCACTCTTACTTCCTGTTTCTGTTGTGCCTGTAATTCAAAGGGTCAGCCTTGTCACACTGTGTCATGCTGAATATCTCTGAGAACTACGTTAAGTGTACACGTGTCTGTGGAGTGCTCATCCACTTGCACGTTAATTTCACGAGCAGGCTGCTCCGTTGATTGGATCAACTGGAACCCTCGACGTCGTAAGCGATGGAGTGCCAACACACACACATTATCACTGATCACATGCTGTTGCAAACATCAGGTTGTTAAACTAAAACAAACAGTTAGGTAATATACTATTGAGCTCTAAGGCAACAAGCTGGCAGAATTGCTCGCACACTGGGCAAAATGCTTAAGTGGCATTTCATCTGTCTACATGTTCTGGGTTCAAATTCTGCCATGGTTGACTTTGCCTTTTGTTCTTTCGGGGTTGATAAAATAAGTACCAGCTGAGTACTGGAGTTCAATGTCATGAACTTGCTGGCCTCGTGCCAAAATTTGAAACCAATATTTTCTTGAAACTTTAGAAAATCTTGACGATTCTTAAAATAAATTAAAGCACATATCCTAATTGATACATGCAATTATCATCATCATCATCATATGATCACTTTTCCATGCTTGCATGAGTCAGGTGGAATTTGTTGAGGTAAGTTTTCTACTGTTGTTAACCCTCAACTATTTCCAAGCAAAGTAATATTTCTCCTTGGCCAAACATGTTTTTCATACAAGGCTAGAAACAAACATCTCTTGCATGATTCTAAGGGTACACACAAACACACACTCATGAATTTGCAGACACACATATACATGCACATGATGGGCTTCTTTTAGTTTCCATCTACCAAATTCTGCTATAGTAGGAAGCACTTGCTCAAGGTGTCGCACATTGGAACTGAACCCGAAACCATATGGTTATAAAACAAGTTTCTTAACCACTCAGTCTTTGTTTTAATTAATATTGAAAATAAAAGAATTTATTAAAATAACTAATGTTAGAATAGCTGATGTTTAGGACATTAATTAGCTTAAAATTTCGATGGGTGGTTGTAATTAACCCATTACCTACCAGTGATCTCATATGAGATCACTTAAAAATTACAAATTTCGTAATTATCTGTCAATATTTACACATATCTAACCTTTTTGCTATATCTACAAGGTATATTTCTCTGATACTCAAATGAGGTTTGCTAATTTCACCCAATATCTTGCTTATTTCTATTTAAAATGTTATTTTGATCATTCCAGCGTGTTTCTAAGGCTGTTTTATGCTAGAAATCAAAGTTTCATAAAAAAATTCCAGTTAATAGAATTATGGTAGGTAATGGGTTAAGATTATTTTAAATCGAGGAGGTTGTATCTTAGAACCAGGGTTGGGTTTCAGAAGGGTTGATAACATTCATAAGAGAAAGAAATAGGTGCAGTTGTATGGTTAAGGTGTTTGTTTCTCAACCACATGGTGTGGGATTGGTTCCACCGTGTATCATTTTGGGCACATGTCTTCTACTACTCGTATATCTCTGGGCTGACCAAAGCTTTGTCAGTGTATATGAGAGATGAAAACTGAAAGAAGCACGTTCCAATGCCCTTATAATTATACTTAAATATAAATTAACCATTATGGTCTTGTTAGTATGCTGGCCACTAATAAATCGTTAAATAATGACCTTATCCTAATTACGTATAAATATATATATATATGTGTGTGTGTATGTTGGTCTGTTTACATCCCCATAACTTAGTGGTTCAGCAAAAGGAGTACTAGGCTTAAAAAGAAAAGTCCTGGGCTGAATTTGTTCATTTAAAACCCTCCAAGGCAGTGCTCCAGCATGGCTGCAGTCAAATGACAGAAACAAGTAAAAGAATATGTTTATGTCCTTGCTTTAACATTGCATAACAGTTATGAGTTCCATGAACTGGAGACACGGTGTCACAAATACATACGCTCATATATGACAAGCTTCTTTCAGTTTTCATCTGCCAAATCCATTCACAAGGTTGTAGTACAAGTGACTTGTTCAAGATGTCATGCATTAGGTTAGAAAGCAGACTTGCTAACCATATAGCCATGGCTATGTTTATCTGTCCTTTATAAATATCTAGCCTTTTGCCAATGTGAGAAATTATTGCAAATAGTACATCAACAGTTGAATAATTCGATTATGACATGCTGTTACTGTATACTCAAACACAGCTGTGTGTGTGTATGTGTCAGCTATATATATATATATATATATATATATATATATATATAT
>NC_068982.1:72243056-72248088 GCF_001194135.2 Octopus bimaculoides | reverse complement strand
CTTGTGCGGGTGGCACATAAAAGACACCATTTCGAGCGTGGCCGTTTTCGTGCGGGTGACACGTAAAAGCACCCACTACACTCTCTGAGTGGTTGGCGTTAGGAAGGGCATCCAGCTGTAGAAACTCTGCCAAATCAGACTGGAGCCTGGTGTTGCCATCCGGTTTCACCAGTCCTCAGTCAAATCGTCCAACCCATGCTAGCATGGAAAGCGGACGTTAAACGATGATGATGATGATGGCAGTAACTTTTCTTAGAGCCTGGTGCTCTTTTGTTAATTCATTTTTACATCCATTTTTTTCCATGCTAGCATGGGTTAAACAAATATGGTAAGAAAGGATCTACAAACATTGGAACTCTCAGAAGGGATGACAGGGAACCGAGACTCCTGGCAGCTTGCTGTGCTTGCGAAAACACATCAAGCTAAGTAAAAGCATGGTTGTCCTTGCATACAGGCATGTCCCCTGCATTCCTCTCCAGCTGAGCATTCCTAATATTGCAGGTTCGTGGGTGCTGGTGCCACATAAAAAGGATCTGTACCGGTGCCACATAAACAACCATGCCAGTGCTGCATAAAAGCACCCAGTACCCTCTGTAAAGTGGTTGGCATTAGGAAGGGAATCCAGCCACAGAAACCATGCCAAAATAGACATGGAGCCCAGGCAGCTCTTCAGCTTGCCAGCTCCTGTCAAACCATCTAACCCATGTCAGCATGGAAAGTAGATGTTAAATGATGATGATGATTGAAGCTCTGTTTTACAGAGAGCTGTCCTTTCTATCTCTTAACCCTCACATTTTTTTTTTTTTTTGTCCAAAATAAGGGATCCTTTTCTCATGCATCTTTGAAAGCATGAAGTGAGCAAATGGTTTGTTGATAGAAGTGACAGCAACAACACTAGAAATTGTATTTAAAAAATTGTTGAAATATTTTTTACATTGTAGAAGTATAACCAATTTATCGTACGTAAACATTAATTATAAAATCTTGTGTAGACTCCCCCAAGGGTCATGTGGACCCTGGTTGTGAACCACTGCTGTAGACAATTGTAAATACAATATTTTGTGTTCTTAGCAGCTTAGGGTTATTTGTAATTTTAATATTTTATCTGACTGTTAAAGCAGTGAGCTGGCAGAATAATTAGCATGCCAGGTAAAATACTTAGTGGCATTTTGTTTGTCTTTACATTCTGAATTCAAATTCCACCAAAGTTGACCTGGCCTTTCATCCTTTCGGGGGTGAATAAAATAAGTACCTGTTGAGCACTGGGGTTGATGTAATCATCTATTCCATCCCTCCTGCAAAATTTCAGGTCTTGTGCCTCTAGTAGAAAGGAATGTTTTATCTCATTGTACTGATTGCTACTAGGAGTATAAGTAGTTCAGCCATTTTAGTATCACTGATTCAATGCTGACTTATTTGACATCAGACATTTTAATGTTTCTCTTGTTTTCCTTTCATCTCTTTCTCTGTTTATGTGTATGAGCATACTTCGCTTTATGTTATGTGGATGAGGAGAAGGAAACTGTTTATGTCAGTCATGTTCAATTAATAAATTGTAATGTTTCTCTTTCTCTCTCTGTTTGTGAGCATCTAGTTACGTTTGCATGTGTACACTCTTTCTCTCTCTCACATCATCATCATCAACATATAATGTCCGTTTTCCTTGCATCCATGGGTTGGATGGCTTGACAGGAACTGACCAGGCCAGGGGCAACACCACATTCCATCATCTGTTTTGGCTTCGTTTCTACAGCTAGATACCCTTCCTAATGCCAACCACTTTACAGAGCATATTGGGTGATTTTTGCAAGGCACCAGCACCCACACCAGTGCTTTTTACATGGCACCTTGGTTTTAGGATCTCAATTCTGTTGTGGTGGGTAGGTCATACATGTATGTATGTGCATTTGGCTTCAGTGCCAAAAAGCACTGTTACCAAAATATGTTGAATGTCCAGGCAATAAGGCCAAATCATCAGCATACTAAAAACTCCACCCTGTCATATCATTCCATGTTACCAGGATTTGTTTAGTTTTTGATATTTCTATTATTAGTTATTCTGTATACTTAACTAAAATGTGAACCTCTTTCATAGACATACTGTTATCTGAGGGAGTTGTCATAGCTATGAGTAGGCATTTTTTCTTCAATTTTCCAGTTTTACTTGGTCACTTTGTAGTGATTGTTCAATTAGTTTAGTCTGGTGTGTAATAATGCTATTGTTTGTTTCTTTCTTTCTCTTTCTATTTATTTATTTATTCGTTAAAGTCTTGCTATACTTGACAGTTTATATGAAAGCATGTGGTTAGGCTGTTGATTGTCAGATTGTTTCTATTCTTGGACCAGGCAGTGTATTGTGTTCTTGAGCAAAGACACTTCATTTACACTGCTCCAGTCCAATCAACTGTAAATAAATAACCCTGCAACAGACTGGCGCCCTGTTCAGATGGAAATGCTGTGGTCTCAGTTTTATATCATGACAATTGGACAACTAGCCCTCTTAGTCCTTGGACTCAAGTCAGTTGTTATATTTTGGTTTCAGTGAGTTTCAGGTTGAAACAGGGAAAAGAGATTTGTCTTTGTTCTTTTGATATTTTTTTAATCAAATTTCTTCCATATCCTATTTGAACTGTTTTACTGCAAATAATTATAGAAGTGTTTTTTTTTTTTTTTTTTTTTTTTTTTTTACAGGCATCTAAAAATACGAAAAAATCAAAAGAGGATAAGAATAAGAACAACACTTGTTCAGAGGTAAACTTTTTTTATTATTTCATATTTATTTTACATTAATTTTTTTCCACCCTCTTAGCTTGGATGGGAATTCTGCTAATATGCATAGGCACAAGTGTGTCTGTGTGGTTTAGGATTTATAATACTGAAATTACGTTAGATTTTGACATCATCATCAGTCTTTATTTCTGTTCATTGATGACACAATGTGTAACTCACATTCTAATCCTGATAAAGACTTACATTGAAAATGTGTTTAAAATATAGTGACTGTGTGGTAAGAAGCTTCCTTCCCAACCACATGGTTTCAGGTTCAGTCCCACAGCATGCTATAGTCTTCTACTATAGCTTTGCACTGACCAAAGCCTTGTGAGACATAAACTGAAATAAGTCCACTGTATGTGTGTGTGTTAAATAAAATGAGACAACAATGCCAAAGCTGTGCGGAATTTTCAGGACATTTATAAAAGAGAAAGTCTTATCCCTTCATCAGAGATGATGTGAGATGGTTAAATAGAGGAAATAGTAGAGTTCAATATAAGGAGTTATTTTAGAAAAGGATGGAAATAAGAAGTATAAAAGGAACTAAGAGAATAAAAATAAAAATATGTTGGATGTTATAGTTGCAGTTCCATTATCCAATATATATATAGTGTGTCTTTGTGTCTGTTTGTTCTCCACTACCACTTGACAACTGGTGTGTTTAGATCCCTGTAACTTAGTAGTTCAGCAAAAGAGACTGATAGAATAAATATCAGGCTTAAAAAAAGAATAATAGTAAGTACTGGGGTCAATTCATTTGACTAAAAATTCTCCAAGGCGGTGCCCCAGCACGACTGCAGTATAATGACTGGAACAAATAAAAGATTGTACTTGGTTTAACTATTTCATTTCTAAGTAAAATCATGTCCCTCCCTCTAAACATCTACACTGCCTCTCACTATGTTTGTAATCTATTTCAGTGACCATCTAACAACAATACTGGCCCCTTCCTTCACATGTATGAGGAAGGGAAAGCTACTTACCCTTTTGTTGTTGTTGTTGTTGTTGTTGGCACAACGTCGAGGGTTCCAGTTGATCCAAACAACGGAACAGCCTGCTCATGAAATTAATGTGCAAGTGGCTGAGCACTCCACAGACAGGTGTACCCTTAACATAGTTCTCGGGGATATTCAGCGTGACACAGTGTGACGAGGCTGGTCCCTTTGAAATAGAGGTACAATAGAAACAGGAAGTAAGAGTGAGAGAAAGTTGTGGTGAAAGAGTACAGCAGAGTTCGCCACCATCCCCTGCCAGAGCCTCGTGGAGCTTTAGGTGTTTTCGCTCAATAAACGCTCACAACGCCCGGTCTGGGAATCGAAACTGATCCTATGATCGCGAGTCCGCTGCCCTAACCACTGAGTCATTGCGCCTCCACCACTTACCCTTTTGATACTAGCCCAATCAAAACTTTCTATCAGAATTCTATATTTATGTTCCAAGTACCAGATTAATAACAACAGAGTTATTTTACTAAATTCTTCATTATTTACAAGCTTAATTAAAAACAAAGGCAGTGGGGGGTAGAGCAGTAAGAAGATTTGAATTTATGACCTTGTTTTGTTAATATCTAATATAAAGATAAAATAATTAAAATAAATTCATTGTTTCAGGTAAAACCACCTCCTGATTACATCCAAACCCGACTAGATTTGTGGAATAAATGGAAGGAGTCCTACAATAATTGGTTGGCAGCTCAACCAAGTGTAGATATTACAATTACGTTGCCTGATGGTAAAGAAGTAAAAGGTCAATCATGGCGCACAACTCCCTATGAGATTGCTAAAGGAATCAGGTAAGGATTGGCTTGGACACCTTGGAATTTCAACTTCAATAAGGACTGGCTTTTTATTTTTTATTTTTTTTTTTTTTCGCTTTTACTCACATGCTTTTGGATTCAGTCCCACTGTGTGGAATTGGGCAATTATTTTATACTATAGCTAAGGCCAACCAAAGCTTTGTTAGTGGATTTAGTAGACAGCAACTGAAAGAAGACAACATATATATATATCATCATCATCATCGTTTAACGTCCGCTTTCCATGCTAGCATGGGTTGGATGACTTGACTGAGGACTGGTGAAACCGGATGACAACACCAGGCTCCAATCTAAATTTGGCAGAGTTTCTACAGCTGGATGCCCTTCCTAACGCCAACCACTCAGAGAGTGTAGTAGGTGCTTTTACGTGTCACCTGCACGAAGGCCAGTCAGGCGATACTGGCAACGACCACGCTTGAAATGGTGTCTTTTATGTGCCACCCG
>NC_068982.1:72232106-72242395 GCF_001194135.2 Octopus bimaculoides | reverse complement strand
TACGTAGCAATATTCTCTACCTACAGTTATCACATTCGGTTAAAATGTCTTACGGTTAAGCTGGTTCCTATGTATTTCCCTGAAGAGAAGATTACATCTTTATCAACATCACCTATTCCTGTAGAAGGAACCATTTGTAATCTTCGAAACATATGTTGAAATAAAAGAATTCATTTAACATATGTGTATTACTCCATTTACTAAATTTATATATATATATATATATATATATATATATATAAAACGTCACAAATGACAGAAAAATAGTTTGATGAAACTTCATTTAACAATAAGAAAATTCTAATATCACGACAAATTGTTTCATAACTTAAAAGCATGTAAATAATTTATTCTATTATATTTGATAATGAATAAATTACTTACATGCCTGCATTAATGCAAAATGCGAAAAATCCTTTAAAAAAAAACAGAATTTAAGCATATGTGTGCATTACTGTCTCCTTGCCCTAAGTTCATGTGATAGTTGTAGATGACTGTCATGCAAACAGTGTCCTTTGTCTCCAATCTTCCATGGAAACATGTCCAGTCATGAGAAATTATAACCTTATTTGGAAAGAGGTGAAGGTTGGCAACAGGAAGAGTATCCAGCCATAAAAAATTTGGCTCAACAGATTTTCTGACCCATGCAAGCATGGAAAAGTGGACATTAAAATAATGAATGCCAGGTCTGGAGGGAGGTGGGAGATAGTCCCTGGCCTTCATAGGCCTTACCATTAATATTCCTCTTGAACCTTTTTTAAGTCAACATGAGCAGGGAGAGATTTCCAGAGGGCTGATATTCTGGAAAGGGAGAACTAGGTGTAGCAGTTAGCATGGAACCTGTGGGTTGGATGCAATAAAGGTAATGAAAGGGGGAAAGAGGTTAGTGGTATGAGAGTAACATGAGCCTGGCCAGCTACAAGGCCATTATAGCAGCAGTAGAAAAGCCTGTGGGTCAGAAGCTGGAGGCTGTCTGTGAGTAATGTCATGCCAGTCACTCCTTTCTGTGTCACATAGACTCATAGGGCAGGTTTTCTGGATTCTCTGGTATATTTATACTCCCCACTGGACAGACGGTCCATCACTGGAATACTCATTTTTGCTGGCTCAATGTTTTGTTCAAGAACACAACGCATTGCCCAGTTCATTAATCGAAATCACAATCTTACGATCATTAGTTCAACATCCTAACCACTAAGCTAGGCACCTTCATGCCAGTCAGTCCTTTTTTTAAAAGCAGTCTTGTATACAGTAGCAGCCCTGTCACAAATGTGACAGCAGTACTGAGCTTTGTAGAATTTCAGTAAACTTTGGGTGTTGAAGTACTTTCTGGCACTGAAGAGAAGGGTCAGTTATCAGAATATAATCTTAACTGTTTTAAGGATGTGCTTTTGTAGAAGAGATCCTCTGTGATAGTGGGGGACTGATCTAATAATGCATGACATTTTCCTATTCTGCAAATATTCTGCCATCTCATATATATATATATATATTATTTAATATACACAATACATGTTTATGTTTATGTGGGCTACTAGTAGTTTCATATGTTGAGAAATACCTCAAACATTTTCATCAAACACAAACTACATATCATAATGAACTAAAACTTGAAACTATTAGTAACATATATAAACACGTGTATATTATATAATATTTATCTCTCACCAGATGGAATACATTTTTTTGTTGATTTTACCATCATGGAACTACATTATATATATATATATATTAAAGATAATGTTTGTTGTATTTTTCAGTCAGGGACTGGCTGATAACACTGTGATATCCAAGGTGAATGATGAATTGTGGGATATCGAACGCCCACTGGAAAAAGATTGCACCATCAAGTTTTTAAAATTTGATGATGATGAAGGTAAAAATATCTGGTTTATTTATCTAAACAATTTCACTGTAGTCACAATATTTAACCCTTTAACATTTAAACTGGCTTTATCCAACCCAAATATTTTACCTGTTTTATGTCCAAACCAACCAGGTCTGGCCTCTTACACTTACCCTACAATGTTATTCTAAAAGTATATAGTCACATCATTGACATCTCAAAGCTACGAGATAATGCATGATTGATTCAAAACAATGTGGATAAATAAGCTTTACATTTTGACAGAATAATCTGATTGCTAAAGGGTTAAATACAAAAAACTTGTTTATCGTTGCCAGTGCCCATGGACTGGCTCTTGTGCGGGTGGCACATAAAATGCACCATTTTGAGCGTGGCCGTTGCCAGTACCGCCTGACTAGCCTTTGTGCGGGTGACACGTAAAAGCACCCACTACACTATCTGAGTGGTTGGCGTTAGGAAGGGCATCCAGCTGTAGAAACTCTGCCAAATTAGATTGGAGCCTGGTGTAGCTATCTGGTTTCACCAGTCCTCAGTCAAATCGTCCAACCCATGCTAGCATGGAAAGCGGACGTTAAACAATGATGATGATGATGACTACTTCATATGTGGCCCATATATTTTGTCCCAGCTTGGTGTTCACAGCACACAGTCAGTGAATGGTTTCTACTGATTTTTTTTATAAGGAAGCGAAATCTTTCAGTCATTTCTTAGTTGTCCTGCTAGGTATTTTATACTAATGAATGCAAAGTAGCTTGAAATGCATATATTAATTCATAGTGGTAGCTATGAAATGACATTGGTGCTTAAAGCTTTTGTCTAAAGCAAGAATTTTTCTCCATGGCAAACTGCAGTGAAAGTGGCCTCTATGCCGGTCAAATATGTCCCAAAGATATTTGAACTTATGGAAAAGTTTTGTTTATTTCATGACACTGCTTCACGTGCCAATCATGTGTAATGTTAACATTTGACTGCTATAAAGTAGTGAGCTGACAGAATCGTTAGCACAGCATGCAAAATGCTTAGTGGCATTTTGTCCATCTTTAGATTCTGAGTTCAAATTCTGTTGATGTTAGCTTTGCTTTTTATCCTTTTGTGGTCTATAAAATAAGTACCAATTGAGCACTGGGGTTGATGTAATTGACTTACCCCTCCCCTGAACTTGCTGTCCTTATGCCAAGATTTGAAATCAATATTTAGTTGATATACTCTTTTTTTTTTTTATTCTAGGGAAACAAGTATTTTGGCATTCCAGTGCACATATTCTTGGAGAGGCCATGGAACTGAAATATGGTGGACACCTTTGTTATGGACCACCAATTGAGGGAGGATTTTATTATGACATGTTCATTGACGATGGGTATGTATTTTTGTTACTGTTAATGTCTCCCCTCCCCCACCTCCAAGCCAAAATAGGGGACAGAAAGTTGTACGCATTAGATTATTTCTCTTTATTCTTCTGTGTAACACTGGTAGTAAATTGGTAGACTGCAAGGTCTCTGAGCTCTGTCAGTGTGTGTGTGTGTGTCTCTCTCTCTCTCATTGCTCGTGGCCTTTGCAGATCTTAATCTGATGAGATTGATGCCGAAACTGTTCCTCTTGAATCTTTGTGAGTCAACCCCTGCAGTGAGAAATTACATGTTGTAAGGGAGCACAGTAATAGGGAAGATTTAAATATTGGTGAATATGGATGTAAAAAGGACAAAGACAATAGTGAGTTATTTGTAAAACAGAACAAAAGGAGGCAAATGTAGAGGTAGATGGACAGAAGTTTGAACAATTAAAAAAATCTTTCAAGTTTTTAGGACATAATATATCAGGAAGGTCACTGTGAAAAAGAAATTAATAAATAAGGCTAAAATATTTATAAGTATGAAAAAGACCTTCATGTCAGAAGACAGAACACTGCACCTAAAATTGAGACTAATAAACTGTTATATTTTGCTGATTGTCCTCTACTTGGTAAGAACTTGGACTATGTTGGAGAAAAAGCTGGAAACCATTGAGTTGTAGATCTTTTGCAGATTGGACAGATTAAGCTGGAAAAACTGGGCAGCATATGCTACAATAGTAGAAAAGCTGAAAATTAAAGACACCTTTTGTCAAGAATCAAGTCCACAAAGTTGTCGTATTTTGGACATAACAATGTACCACAAGTCATTACCTACAATCCTGATAGAAAGTGTGGAGGGGAAGAGACCAAGAGGTCATTAAAGACATTTGTGGACTGATACCATGGAAGAATGGATTGGGAACAAGAGCCTGACTGATTGTATGCATGCAGCACAGAGGGAATTGCTGAGTCTTAACAGGCTGACCCTTTGACACAGGGCAGGCTCCTGACTGATGGCTACTCTGAAATTAAACCTATTTTGCTATGATATCCGCATTTAAAATATACATTCTATTGCACCATAACTTTACACTTGAAACATAGAAATTGACACAAGATCTTTCATTTTTTCTCTTACTTTACTGTATCGAGTTCACTTATCCCTTTATTTAGTCATCAAACTGTTTCCGCATCTTCCATTATATTACATACTATCTTTTGCTTCAGGCAAGTATCGAGTAATGATTATAACGCCATTGAAACTGCTGTCAAGTCAATAGTGAAAGAGAAGCAACCTTTTGAAAGATTAGAGGTGAAGAAAGAAGATCTTTTAGAGATGTTTAAGGTATTTACAGCTGGAACAAAGCTACTTTCACTTTGACTAGATTAATATACTTATTTCTCAAATTGAATAAATTACTTTGCTTTAGGGGAAGTGAAGTCTAACATTTTAATTGCTCAACAAAAGATTCTATGTAAAGGGCCTGACTTTTCTTCTTCACAGCAAAATCATTTATTCCATCAGTAATTTCTTTGGATTTTCTGTTGTTTGATGTCTGTTTTTCCATGCTTGATTAGGTTAGATGAGAAAACATTTGAGGAAGGATTTTTACAGCCTGATGCTCATTGTTTTATCACGACCTGTAAAGAATCCTGCTAGCCTAAGAATAATCTGGATTATAGCATTAATGATAATTTTGTCCAATTTTCTTCCTCTCTTTCTTTAGTATAACAAATTCAAGCAGAGAATTCTGAATGAGAAAGTCACCACGCCAACAACTACGATATATCGGTAAGTAAAGCATGATTTTCTTATCTCATCATGTTTATGATTTACCTACGTAAACATATGTGAAATTGATGGACAAAATCATTTCCCTCGAACCTTTTATTGGTACTCAAGAGTCTACAATCAAAGCTGACTTGTTGATCATTAGTTATTTAGACTTGGTTGCTCTACAAACAAAGAAAAAGCTTCATTCATTCCAAGATTTTGTTTCCTTCATTACACATTGTTATAATCTGAAATGTAATCTCATACAGCAAGCAATATTTCTAAACATGTAATTATTAAGTGGGTAAGATTCCAAGTGCTTGATAAAGTTAATGATCATCATCATCCTTTACTGTCTGTTTTCCATGCTGGCATGGGTTGGATGGTTTCACAAGATCCGGGCAAGTTGCAGGACCACATCAAGCTTCAGCATCAGGTTTGGCATGGTGTCTACAGCTGGATGTTCTTCCTAATGCCAAGCTGCTTTACAGAGTGAAGTGGATGCTTTTTTCCTGGCACCAGCATTAGTGAGGTTGCCACATAACTTGCACAATAAAAGAACAGAAAGACAGAAAAAGGAGAAAAGCCCCCCCAACTAAATAGGGGGAACTCAAAAATCATCATCATTATCACCACCACTATCATCATCATCTTCACTCATTTTTTTATGTTGGTATGGATTGGGCAGATTGACAGGATTTGACCAGCTTGCAGAACTGCACTGAGCTCCAGTCTCTCAGTTTTGACATGGTTTCTACCCCTTCCTAACACCAATCATTTTGTATTGAGTGCTTCTTTTTATGCCCCTGGCACTAATGAGGTAAAATAATTTGCAAAACAAAGTAAAGAAAAAGTCCTCTTCACTGTGTGGAGAGTATACTTGAGAGAGGAGGAGGTGACCTTATGCCAGCTGTTGCAAAGCTAAAGTATGATAGAAAGACAAAGAGGGTGGTGGTGAAGTACCCAAATGAACTTTCACGGTACAAGGAGGGGAGTATGAGAGAATACAAACAGTGGATCAAGAGCAAAAGGAGAGGGTAGATAATTTCATAAGAGTGAGAGGAGAGTGATATCACTAAGGCTGGATGTGGGGCTGATCTCAGAAGCATTCAAGCAGGTGGATCTGTTAGTACTAGAGTAAGAGGAAATGTGTTAAGCTGGTGGATCTATGCTAAAGCAATGAGTGGGAAGCAAGGTGGTATTCCATTAAGGTGAGATGCGGAGGGTTTGCAAGCCAGTAGGCAGGAAGGTCATCAGGTTGGCTGTGGAGGTAGTGGAGATTACCTCAAGACAGCTCCTGATCCACAGCTTTCTTGAGGTAACCTAGAAGGGGCAGGCAGTGCTGTCAAGGGTAGTGGTAACTGGACACTTGCTGGGGTTTGATCAACCTTGGCTGGGTCAACCGGAATCAGTGTATCTGATGTTGAAAGATTCAAAACACCTGATGACCCCAAGAAACATCACTGATGATGCATCTTGGTGCATCACAGGATGATATATGAAAAATAATCTACATAATTTTAATTCTTACTGTTTTGAAATGAAATTTTTCCTTCTCTGACCAGATGTGGGTCTCTGATTGACTTGTGTCGCGGGCCTCACATAAGGCACACTGGTAAAGTGAAAGCTCTTGCTGTTACCAAGGTAATTTTCATTTTGTTTTTCACCACCTTTATAAAAACTTACTTTCAAAGTGGGGTTTTTTTTCACTCTCTCTTTTATATTTTATTTCCCTTTTCACTTTTCCTAATTTTATCACAGTACACCACCTGATGTTCTACTGCCTAATGGCTTGGACATTCATTAAAAGCATATGTTCCAACCCTGCTACAGGCATTGCAATGTATATATCCTTAGTCAAGTCACATTACTTTTTGCTCTAAACAAACTTATGTATTTCTATTGTTTGGTTTGCATGTTGTCATTGTAAAGCTATATGTCATCATAACTATAAATCTACATGTTATCATAACTATAAAGCTACATGTTATCATAACTATAAGCTACATGTCATAATTGTAAAGCTAGATGTTGCCATAACTATAAGCTACATGGTATCATAATTATGGAGTTTCATGTAATCATAGTTAAAGGCTACATGTCAATAATTATAAAGCTACACGTCATAATTAGAAAGTTACATGATAGTGAGTGATGGTAGTATTTTCCTGCCAAAAATGCAGCTGGCAGACTTAACCTAGTCTCCTTTAAAAGTTTGTACCCATCGCATACATTATCATTTTTTTCCTGAATAAATTATCCATACATCATTTTCTTTTATCTTCCTCCCACTTACATACTACTTTCTTTCTCCTCCCCCCTCTCTCTTTTCTGTAGAATTCCTCCACTTATTGGGAAGGTAAGGCTGAGGCTGAATCTTTAAACAGGATATATGGTATATCCTTCCCAGAACCAAAACAAATGAAGGAATGGAAACATTTGCAAGAGGAAGCAGCAAAGAGAGACCATCGTAAGATAGGCCGGGTAAGTAGAATGTTTCATTGTTGTCTTCTATGATGCAAGGTTAGTTTCTTTTCTGTATAACATGGGTGGGGGTGGAGGTGCAATGGCCCAGTGGTTAGGGCAGCGGACTCGCGGTCATAGGATCGCGGTTTCGATTCCCAGACTGGACGTTGTGAATGTTTATTGAGCGAAAACACCTAAAAGTTCCACGAGTCTCTGGCAGGGGATGGTGGCAAACCCTGCTGTATTCTTCCACCACAACTTTCTCTCACTCTTACTTCCTGTTGTGCCTGTAATTCAAAGGGTCAGCCTTGTCACACTGTGTCACGCTGAATATCTCCGAGAACTACGTTAAGGGTACATGTGTCTGTGGAGTGCTCAGCCACTTGCACGTTAATTTCACGAGCAGGCTGTTCCGTTGATCGGATCAACTGGAATCCTCGACGTCGTAAGCGACGGAGTGCCAACAACAACAACAACATGGGTGGGGGTAACTTTATGGAAATATAGTGGTGGTGGTGGTGGCGACGATTATGGTCAAAGATGTTCCTTCCACAATCATCTGTCTTTTATTCAGATAGGCATGTGCATGGCTATGTGGTTAAGAAGCTTGCTTCCCAACAATGTGATCTTAGGTTCAGTCTTACTGTATGGCACCTTGGGTGTCTTCTAATTTAGCTCTGGACTGACCGAAGCCCTGTTAGTGGATTTAATAGATGGAAACTGAAAGAAACCTGTCATATATGTGTTTTTGTGTAGCCTTCTTTAGACACCAGGTGTTGTCATAAACAAGTGTTATTGTCATACAACTGATGTTGTTCATTTCCAGTCTTCTGTGAAAAACGTCCTTGTTTGAATAAAGATGAGGGTTGGCAACAGGAAGGGCATCCAGCTGAAAAGTATCTACCTCAACAAATTCTGTCTGATCCATACAAGCATAGAAAAGTGGATGTTAAATGATGATGATGATACTGTGACTGAATGTTCTGGTTTTCAAGTGATACTTCTGGACAAGGCCTCCAAGAGAATTTTAGGAAGGCATATCAAAACTACTTACAGTCCTCAGGGATCGAGGCAGAAGCCTCTCAAAATTCAAGAGGCTGAGCCCTGTTTAGGAAATTGAGGATACAACAGATAGGCCCCTCTTTGGCTCTCCAGATTCCAAACCGATGTTCTGACAAATTCACAAACCCCCTCCCTCCCCTTATTGGCACTGGTGCTGAATTCTCAGTTTTCTGCAGTCTGACAACAGAGTTCATTCTTATTTCACTGTTGAGTGATTGTGATTTTGGAGGTAACAGGAAACTTGATTACATAAAAAAATTGACCTTTATTCCTGTAGGTTTTTTTGTGAAATACAACCTTCTTTTTGATAAGCTACGGATGGAATGAGACAAACAGTTGTGGGTTCTTGTTCCATTGCTGTCCATGGTCAATTTGTTTTTGGTTGTGTTAACTTCCCTTTGTTAAGGCACATATGAATATAAGGTTGTGAGTTGTGTTCCTTGATTAGATGGTGCGTTATTTTCTTGCCAGTACAGTCCCCTTTTAGTCTAGCAGTCATATCCTTGATATTTTGAGGGCAGCAAACCATTTGTAACTACAGAGAGGTATGTAACACAAGTAGTGAAAGCATGGTGCATGCCATAAAGTCATACTTGATTGTAAGTGATAGCTGTGGATATATATTTAATGGGTTTAGGAAGAATCAAAGAGAATGAAAATCAACGCTGGATCTTGATTTCTTGTACTTAACCTGCCATTTGTTTCAATTCTCTTTTTCAGGAACAAGAACTGTTTTTCTTTCATGAACAAAGTCCAGGAAGTTGCTTTTTCCTACCAAAAGGGGCCCACATTTACAATAAACTTATTGAATTTATTAAAGTAGGTGTACCTTTTAAATTTCAATTTATTTAATTTTTTGATATTTTTGTTGTTGCAACAATGCTCCCTTCGTTCTGACTTTAGTTTTTTATTATATCAGTCTAATGACTGCCATAAGTAAAAGAAGATAATCACAATTTATTCTCCATAAAAAACCTATGTCTGCAAAATTTCATTATAAAAAGGTATATTTTTCAGAGATTTCTGATATTAACTCTTCATCTTTCTCTCTCTCTTTTGTAAAGTACGATCGGAGAATTGAAGTGATTCTGCTTAAACCTTCCAATAATTGTTGATTTTCGTAATAGTATTTATTCCATGTAATCTCCATAAAATATCTCTACTATTTTTTGTGATAGCTCCAGCTGTTTTTCTTCATTTCTTTTTAGCATTTGCATGCTATGAAGGAATAAATTTTGAAATTATTTGTTTTTAATGGTCAAACTCAAAAGTAAATAAAGCTATAAATAATGGCATGTAAATATTGGGGTAAAAAAATCCCTTGGGATAGGAAAAGCCAAAGACTATTTCTGTCATGTTTACAAAAGATAGGGGTTCAACGTCTTTCAGACAGCCTTCAACTTTTGTCTATCCAAAACGATTTTTTAAGCCTTTAGCATTTAAAATGATCATACCCGGCCAGAATATTCTACTTATTTTATGTTTAAACCAACCAGATCTTCCCTGTCATACCTACCCTGCAATGTCATTCTAAAAATAAAAAAAAATCACCTCATTGAAATCTCACAACTATGAACAAATGAACAATTAATTCAAAACAGTGTGAATAACTAAGCAATACATTTGACAGTAATCTGAATACTTAAGAGTTAAGATAGTATATATATATATATATATATATATATATATATCTGCTAATATTTATAGCTTTGTTCAACTGTTAAAAACAAATTATTTTACGTTCTCTCAAAGTTTCTAAATTCTTATGATGTAAAAACAAATTTTGATTT